>NC_092807.1:36457949-36764313 GCF_040954645.1 Diabrotica undecimpunctata | reverse complement strand
AGTTAAAGAGATGTACTGCTTACATTCTGAGATTCATTAATAATTGCAAAATATCCAAGTCTTCCCTTCATGAGAGAGCTTCAGGTGCTTTAACTTCTCAGGAGATTTCGAACGCTATGTTTTACCTAGTAAGGATAGTTCAGAATGAATGTTTCTCAGAAGAAATACGCAATTTGACAAAAAATGGGCCTGTAAGCCCAAAAAGCAAACTCATTTCGTTGCAACCATTTCTCGATTCAAATCGAATACTTCGTGTTGGTGGTAGATTAAAAAATTCATCTTATTCTTTTGAGAAAAGACATCCGATTTTGCTACCATCTAATAATTATTTTACTGACTTAATTCTTTTAGACCTGCACGTTAAACTCTGTCATGCAGGTCCTCTTCTTCTTTTATCTACAATTCGAAATGAATTTTGGCCTATTCATGGTAAAAATTCAGCCAAGCGTATCGTCCATAAATGTATTAGGTGTTGTCGTGCAAGTCCACCTAAAAATTTGTCTCCAATTATGGGTGATTTACCGAAGGATCGTGTTGACCCATCCCCTCCTTTTTATATCACAGGCGTAGATTACGCAGGTTATTTTTTAGTCAAGGATCGAAAGGGGCGTGGATGCAAACTTTTAAAGGCATATGTAGCCTTATTCGTGTGTTTCACAACTCGTGCTGTTCATTTAGAACTCGTATCTGATTTAACTACTCATTCATTTATAGCAGGCTTTAAGCGCTTTGTAAGCAGAAGAGGAAAACCTCTTAAGATGTACTCTGATAATGGAACTAACTTTCAGGGTGCTAATCGTGAACTAAAGGAGTTTTATGATTTTATTAAGACTAATAAGCGTGAGATTCAAGACCATTCAATAACCGAAAGTATTGAATGGCACTTCATACCTCCACAATCGCCGCACTTCGGTGGCCTTTGGGAGGCCGGCGTTAAGTCAATGAAATCGCATTTAAAACGCGTCGTCGGCAATGCTCACCTCACGTATGAGGAATTCTCTACAATACTCACGCAAGTAGAATCTGTCCTTAATAGTCGTCCTATATCTGCCCTTTCATCAGATCCCAATGACCTTTGTCCTTTGACTCCGGCTCATTTTCTGATCGGAAGGCCTTTGACAGCCATTCCTGAACCTGATTTGATGTCAATAAACGAAAATAGATTGAACCACTTTCAGCGCCTTCAAAAAATGGTGCAGCACATTTGGTCAAGGTGGTCTAAGGAGTTCATAGGAGAGCTGCAGCAGCGGAAAAAATGGAAACAAGTTTCCAAAGACATTAATATTGGCACACTAGTTCTTATCAAGGAAAAGAACTTGCCTCCTCTAATTTGGCAGTTGGGACGTGTAGTCGAGCTGCATCCAGGTCCAGACGGAGTTTCCAGGGTGGTGTCCATAAAGACGACGAGAGGTATCATTAAGAGAGCAGTATCTGTCATCTGCCCTCTACCATGCAGTGAATAGTGCTAGACTCTTGAACAATTTTGGTCATTTTTGAAATTGTTAAGTTGTTATATTATTTTGAAAGACTTTAGCCTTTCAAGGCGGGCGGCCTGTTCCGTTTCGCATTTATATTTATTTTAAAGATTATTTATCACAGTGGTGATATATTCATTTTTATTTCTATTTAAACATATGCGCCACTAACGGTAACGCTTTGTGTTTTTGCCAGCTAAAGCAGAAACCGGCTTTGGCGCGAAAGACTTCACTTCGCCATCAACACTCGACCAAGTCGGTCGATATTTTGTATTAGTCGGCTTTTTAACGATTGTAATCAAAATATACGTAATAAAAGTGTTTCAACCCCACAGTTTTTTCTTCATTCACCATAAAATAATAAAGGGTATGAAACATTTAATTTTCGACAATTTGTTTACCATTGGTAGTACTCTAGAAGCGTATTGTATTGTATTTAAAAAGTAGTCCGCTCTTTTAATTTACCACCAGTAACTGCATCAGAAAGGGAAGGAACATAAAGTCCGAAAACGTAGCGTGTCGGTATTAATGCAGCGATCGTGCCTGTTCATATCATCGCGGGATCAAGGTTTACAAATCGTTTTGTCGTCGCCGATAACTACACAGTCGCTAAAAACATAATTATGTAACATTTGTTTCGCCGTGATCAACATGAAACCACGTTTCGGGTTGTGAAAAATGGAGAAATATTGAAATTAGCGAAATACCCGCTTTGCTTCAGTGCCCACGCGGAAAAAAGGATGTTCAAATTAAAAATATGAAATGAAAATGAAGTGAGAAAGTATTTAGATTTTTATAAGTAATCAAAAGTATTGATTTATTAGTTCTGTGTCAACGATTTAGTTTTTATACTTTCTCCTCTTGACAATGATAGCACGAATCATCTAATATTATCGTCCTCCATAAACCATAGGTGCAATATCTCACGAATGCGAAAATAAAAAATTGTAGTAAACGTAGGTAATTTTTAAAATTTAAAATTTATAAACTTGATTAATTTTAATATTATTCATAAGTCAGGTAGGGGGTAAGTCAAAATTTTTGAAAAGTAATATTACCACTCGTCGATTTAGATATTTTCAAATGCTAGTGGTACAAAATTTAGTCTGTTACAAATAAAGTATTTTAAGATATATAAACACCAACAACCAATAAAATAATGATAGTACTAACCTCAGAATAAAACTCAATTAACACCGAGGTAACTGCACAAAAGTATCAAAAGTATAAAACTTCCATACGTCATAGAGTTCGTTTTTTTATTCAAGTAGATAAAGAAATACCTACCATCGACAAGATTTGGAATAGTATTAGAAAAGACAACGAACTACCGGTTTTTGGGCGAATAAAATTATTGAAGTGTCCTAAAGAAATAGGTTTAAAATTGTAATAAAAGAGCTTTATTTTTGGATACACGTAAACTCATCACCAATTACCTTAAATACCCTCGTACATAGTACAAACTCATCACCGCCATAAAAGTAAGGATTTTCAAACAGACCCCGAGAGATTGGTAAACTCATCACTGGCCTACCTGCACCCCTTGGCAGGTATAGACCATAAACCCCTTGCAAACCGCTAAGATTTGGTAATTTGACAGAATAAATCTAAAATAGATGTATTAAATGCAAATGTAATTTATTGGTTTTTATTTGGGACTTCTCCAAAATTATATTGATAGCTTTTTCCTTTTTTTCTTCTGAAGAGAAAAATTTCTCTTCATTTGCCCTTGTTCCCTTGTTCCTTTAACATGGATAGTGAGCTGCTCATTACGTTTTGAGTCAACGCGGACTAAAAATAATGCATATCATTAATTTCAAATTTCAATTGCGAAAGACTCTGAAAACTGTTAGATACAAACCAAAGTATGTATATAAAACATGTATGTTACTTATGCATTATCCATTTCAGAAAAGTACGATAATATAATAAGTGTGAGTCGGTGTAATATTGAAGATAGCATTCTATTAAAAACTACATAAATCATGCCACATGCAACATGTGGCATGTTGGACAGGAAAATAATTTTTGGTGATCGACCAGTTAATTCTAGAGAACTTCGCTATTTTTCTTACTTGATAAGATTTCCATGTTTCGTGAACGGTGATAGAGTTAAACACCCTGCATATTTAGAAGTATAAATCCAAACACAAATGCATGTTAATATTGTTCTTTAAAGTTTTAGAAATACTCTACATTTCTCTTGCTAGATATTCAATTCTTTTAATAAGAGTTCAAAGTGCCAGGATTGGAAAATCATTTACTATAAATAACTAATTTCTGCGTACAATTGCAATAATATCAATAATACTCTTATAATACCAGTTTTATTTATAATACAAGTTTTTCAATACCAGCTGAAGATCCAAATATTTTTTTGACTCAACCATAAATGGATCATTTTTTTGAATTTAATTAAGTAATATTTCAGATGAAACGTAACAATATGCAAAGAACTTATTAAAATGTTAAAACTAAAGAAGACTATATTTTATGTAATAAAGTCCAGTTTTCTGGAAATTACCAGTATGTATTTATATTTCTATAATTATTTTAGTTGCGGAAAATGCACTGCGTCTTGAAACACAATCACGTAAGCGACCTTCAAAAACTAAGCTGTCAAGTCATCAGCAACTCCTGCAAGATGAAAGCTCAAGAGAGGCCATCAAAAATCATTCACGAAAAGATAATTTCTTCTTACAAAGAACACATGACAACAACGGACATCTTTTGTAGTCGAAGGAATATGAGCAACGATCGTTTTACTCTTATGCCACCTGTACCTAAGACAATGGGAAAGAGCATCAAGCAATCCAACAGTTTAATCTAAAGACAAACCGCGATAAATGTTTTGTGTTGGTTAACGATTCGCAACAAAATATTATTATATTTGGCATTCTTGAGAATTTACGATACTTGGCGAAAGCAGAGGCATATTACTTAGATGGTACATTTCAATACGCTCCAAAATTTTTCTTCCAATTATTTACCATCCATAGCTTACCAAACCAAAAACTTGGTTTGGTAATCACTTACAAGAGGGGAGATTCCAACGGCAAGTAGCTGCACCACTTATTTGGCTGGCCATTTTTGGACCCAGAACGAGTCGGCGATTGTTTTGTCAACGATTTCATGCGGATATCCCTAACCGGTTTTTATTTAAAAAAAATGGCCGATTATATGGTAGAGAACTTCGTAACTAATGAATCTCTTTTCCCTCTAACTGTTTTGGGCATCCCAGTCTAGCCATACACATTTCACCATGAATCCATGCGAATGCTTTCATTCCCATTTTTCAACCATTTTTACCATTCTCCTCACTTTTGTATCTACGCTTCTACAGTACTAAACAATGGTGTACATAAAACTGTAGAGTTTACATGTAACTGTCCTGTTTTAACAGAATAATGTTTCTTTAAGTAGGCTTTAACCGTTTATAAAAGCCAGGAGATTGTACTTAAGCATTTTGATTCATTCTGTCATATTAATAGATTTCATATTAGTTAATAAGTTGAGGACAATTTCCGATATAAACGGAAACAGCACATGCTCATAAATATTTTTATTATAAAGTCACTATCGACAACCTATGCAACTGAATTTTCAGATCTCAAACCGCTTAGATTTGCAGATACGTCGAATAGGCCACACCGTAAAAAATCCATATTATTATCCATTTTAAAGCAATTTGCTTAAAATAATTTTTGAATTTAATAAATTCCTACATAAACAAGAAGTCTAACAGGTAACTGGCAATATTCCGTATTAGAAACCAGCGCCATGTGGTAAAAATACTGGTGATGAGTTTACCTATCTTCAAAGGATGCCGGTGATCAGTTTACTATATCTCTGAGGGTCTAATAATTTTATGGGGGGCTATAAAGTGATGAGTTCATACACGTCCTTATTTTTTGGCAAAGGAAATATCTATTATCTTTATTTTTAAAAGCAAATTTAATTGTTTCTTTTATTTCTGTTGATGTGTGAGTGTTGTCTTGTCTCCTTAACATCAGTGGTTTTATTAACTCAAACGAAATGTCCTGACGAAAAGTGCTTCTTGGGAGCGATGCAGTGACATTATTAGCCGTATACAGGGAAAATTCATTAATTTTTGATATATTTAATAAATCAAAGAACACGGTGAGTAGCCAACGCTGAGAGTTTCGGGAAACATCATATTGCGCACACAGGTCAACCAGATCCACACCGAATTTGGTTTTGTTTTAATCCGTTAATTTTTCGGGTTTTGTTCTTGTTTTCTGTTTCAGGATCAATACTGTCATCATGGTGCATAGTTGAAACAGCTAACACGACCTTATTTTTTTTTGGAACGTACGTTACCAAAATACATTTTTCTTGGAGGAATCCGAATAGTGAGGAATGTATGTCTCTCTTTTTAGACGTTATAAATTCTTGTGGTAGCTCCCTCTTATTTTTGCGAATTGTACTAACAGTAAGCAAGTCCATGGCCAAAGATATACTGGTAAACCAGTTATACATGGTTACATTTCTGCCCGTTCCTTCTTTGGGTTAAATCATTCTTTTACAACCTCTGCGCTCCTCCAATCAGTTTTGAAAAGGACCAGTTGGTTGTGTTCCACACTAAATCCCCCTATTATAGGTATATGTATATTTGCTTTCTACTAACGCAAATATTTTTATACCATATTTCGATGGTTTACTGGGAACGTATTGACGGAACTGACATTTTCCTCTAAGAGCAAGTAATTGCTAGTCAACTTTTAAATATTCTGAAGGTGTAAATTTTTTTTTTATTTTCAATAGAAAGTCCAAAAATGTCTCGTACAGGAGCAAGTTTATCCAGCTCTCCCCTTTGTTGTCTAGAATTAAAGTTTTTCAAACCTCAAACATCTCAGTAGAAATCAGAAACGATTTAAAGACATTGTCAACTAAATATCTTCAACACCAGTACTTTTTTACTATCCCACATTTGCAAAACACTTAGTCTTCCAAATTTTAGCACACCTGCTAAAAAGAGTATACCAGTAAGTCCCCAAAGCTTTTCGACGTCGGTCATTATAGCATCTCTGTAGCGTTGAAAATTTGTCTTTACTTTCTCAATAGAGATGATGGTACAACGCGTAATTTCTTTGACACTTTTATCATCTAGCATACATTAGAAGCATTCAAACTGTGTTTTTGCGTTTATAGCTTCTCTTATTGGTCCTGGTAAATTCAAAACAATATTTGTTGCACGAGTTCTTGAAGTAGGTGCAGGACACATCTTACTCCACTTTGTTTTTTTGCCTTTGCCAAGATAGTACTTTGAAATTATTTTTTCTTAATCTTCTTCCCCTTGAACCTCTTCATTTCAGTCTTGTTCCGATTCTTGTTTAGACATTCTTGTTCTAGAACATCATCAGATACATATTGCTCAACATTATAGTCATTCAGCAGCTGTCGTCGTCACTACCATCTATATTCGGCTCTTGTTCGTTCTCTATTTCATTATTCCTTTCCATCAGCATTTTTTCAAAATTAGAGTCGCCGAATCTTACTTTTTCTGGTCGGGACATTGCTGATTACTAAAACAAAAATAAAAAATAAATATTTGTTACCATTTTTCACGCAGAAAACTTACCTTAACCGCCGAATACAAAATATAATTTTTAGTTTAGGGTAACGTAAGTACACGCGTCAATTACAACACAATCTATTTCTTACACCTACACACATCAAGCGACAGTCGCATACTAAAACAGTTCCATATACTATGCCCTAAAGGTATAATGAGATAGGCAACTTTATATACAGTTTAGTAATAGCAATATTATAAAATTTTATTTGTAATTTAACAAAATCAAAAACTGTTTTATGACAAAATGCTTTTATTATAATAGTATACATTTTCCTTAATAATATGATATATTTTTGTTACAGGTGAGTTTTCAATGACATTTTCATTTCATGCTGAGTCATGTAAGTAGATTTAGATAATAAACTGTCCAAATTTAACAATTTCATAGGTCACAGGTTCTAAAATATTTTTGGTCTCTATACTTTGCCGTATTTTTTTATTATAAATCGTCTTTCCTTTTGTTTTATATACCACCATTTTTGGATAGAATGAAGTAATAAAATCTGCAAATTTAAATTATAAAATATTATTAAATTCATTTTTTTGTAGTTTTTAGTTTCTTATTAGCTACTAGCATTTATCTCAAATTATGTTTTAAGTTACCATACTTAATTTAAGTTATAATCTAAATAATGCATATTAAACATTAAAACCAAAACTTGCAATAAAAGCATCAAGGAATAAGAAAAGATATTTTTTACTAAACATCTGTCTTTTTCTTACTATACAAGAATATATTAATAAATGGTTTGCATTATTAACTGATGGTAAATGCTGGTTGCTGAACTAAGCAGATAAGCGGAAGTATTAGGTAGCTTCCCTATTTTGTAATTGATTTTTCGTTATAAGGAGCTTAATTTAATGCATTTCTCAGTATGCTACATCATTTGCTTTCTATGTATAATAAATATTAAATGAAAACCATGATATATTTATAAATATAAGTAATAAAAATGTAATTTATTGCTAATATTGTTCTGAAGCTATTTTCTTGTGACATTTTAAATTAATTACTATTTTAATGGGAAGAATAAGCCACAATTGAAGATTAAAGTAAGTTCATTGACGTTTTATTTTCCAGTTCGAAAATAGATCTCAAAATACACATATTAATAAATTGAGAATGTTTGTATTTTGAGAACGATTTTCGAAGTGGAAATAGAAACGTCAATAAATTAATTTTAACCTTCAATTGTGGCTTATTCCCATTAAAACAGTAATTACTTTATTTTTATAGACCTTTAGGTTTTAGGTATTATACCCACTGTAAATTGAAAATCTTTCTATCCATGCAAGCTGCAATAAATTTTTTTCGGCCACTATCTTCGCCAAAAACGTTAAAATTTGTTAATACATGAAAAACTTATTACATTAGTTATTTTTAGTAGAGATTTTTTTAACTTATTATCCCTTCTTGCATCCCAGACGCCATCTCTGTTTCCTATTGTTCCAGTATCCTTCGGAGAGTCCTCTACGTTCATTTCGGTGTGCATGTTTGGATTAAATTTTTAAAATAATAAACCTTTTGCATATAAACCAAGTAAATATAAAGTATGATATGGTACATTTCTGACATGACACCATGTTATTTTACTATACTCCACTTCTTATATAAATCAGATACTAAGAACAATACAATATCACATATAACTAACTTGACTGATATATCCATTAACAACTAACCTACTTTAATAATTAATTTTCATTAACTCAAAAAAAGATAACATTCTCTTGCTTTTCTTAGATATATCTCAATAAGATATTATTATAATACATGAACAATATAATATAATTAAAAAAGAAAATCTAAAATATTCTTTCCCTATACTGGGATTTAATTTCATTCGGTTTTACCAATGAACCTTAACGATATAAAGATTCAAAAGAACTACTTGAATGATCAGCACATGCCTTCTGGTAAAACAGAACCTCACATTTAAACTAACAATCAAAAATTTAGTTATTGCCGACAATTCAAAGAATTACCTCCTTTTAAATGTAGTTACACTGGGTTTTTCGATTAACCTTGGGTAAACCTTTGCGTTTTAAGTTCAAAGCTACCATACATTTCCAACGTTAAAAAAAACCTTTTTTTTGCACATGGTAACAAAAAACACCACTATGTTGATACTAGCTTAGTTTTTTAACATTCTAACTCTACAATTCTAAGTTACGGTAAGATCAATAATGTTTTTAATAGATAATATATCGTCGCTTGGATGCAGAAGTAGCCTAAGTCACAAAATGTTAATTTTACAGGAGAGCTTTTTTTTTTGTTTTTTTCTCAAAATATTATAAAATTCTTTTATCAGAAAATTGTATAACAATGTTTAAAAAGCTACTTTCCCTACAGTTCATTGCTTTAACGATAAAGGCCACGTTCTAAAAAAAAGCTGGACATAGACTAGTAAAGTCTCAACTGATGTAGTCTATGTCCAAATTTGGACATAGAATATACTTACATGGAAGTACTTAGGCTAGTTCTGATCAATCCATAATATCAATAATCTAATCATGTAGTAGGTATAGGTATAAATTATTTTAACACAAACAGTGTACTTACTTATAAATCGTATATTGTCGGCTTTCAGGTTTAACAAATAAGTTTCTGAAATTATTAACAACTGGGCCGTGTTAAAAAAAGACAGAAAATATTACTACTTAAAAAATCAAACAGATGGAACAAAATAGAAAATAAAACAAATAAATTTAACTCAAAATTAGGAACCAAAATTAAACAATTATGAATATTTAAACATCAATATCTGAATCTTCCCCTGTTCGTTTTTCATCATAAGGTAGGTTTTTAAAAAAATCATGATATTGACATGAAATAACTTTCTTCTGGCAAAGAAATTGCAAATGGTCTTATTTCTTTTTCGTTAATGGAATTTGCCTCGTATAGTTTGGCTTCAGTTCAATATCTTCTATATTAATTTGAAGTGTCTTTCTACCCTTTTTGACCAGATTAATTATTTTAAATTCAATGTCTTCAAAATTGTATTTAAAAAAAAACACATATTTGGATAGTCTGGCCGGGTTTGTAGAATTCGTAATTTGTTCCAGTAAACTTTCTCATTAGATTCATCCTTGTCACAATTAATAGATGTTTTTGCTAGAAGTTCTTTTAGATCAAATATATTTTCTTGGTCTAATTCAACGACGTTATACGGGTTGTTTCTCTTTGCAGTTCTGACAATTATTGTGTACCATTGATGAGGAGAATAGACTGGAATATTACGTGATGCTCTTTCAATCACACTATGAATACTGTCTCCCTCATTTTGTGTGTGCCTTCGTTCCAGAAAGCTATGACAAATTTTTACTTTATATAATTGAGAAATGTAATTGTTTAATGAAAATAAGTATTTATTTCTATTTTGTCCGGCACAATTGTCAGAAAAAAATGAAAACTCATTTCTACCGTGTTCAATATTACGCTTTATAAAATTCAAAAGGCAATTACCTATTTCACAAGAGCCTCTCTTGCCTATGGTTTCATACCACATATAACAGTTGCATTCTTTATTACCCATATTGAAAATAGTAAATTTATAAGTTGACAATTTTAGCTTATAATACGCTAATCCAACTTCCGACTTTGGTACCTGAAGTATTTGTTGTAAATCAAAAACTGCGCAACAAATGGAACAGTATTCCTTGTATAAAGAATACATTCTGGATATATTAAGAGATGCAGGTAAATACAAACGTGTTGTGTGTTTTCTGCAATAGTGACTTTCAATTGTCTGAAAGGAATTTATATGTTCTCGAACGGATTCTTTGACAGATTCGTTGAGTAAGGAGTTTTTGCAGGCCTTTCCTCTTCTGTCTTCGGAAATCGTACCAATGGAACAAGTTTTATTAAGTACAGTTTTAACAACCTGGGCACTTTAAAAAGAAAATCTTACACACAGGTACTTTGATGTTGTCCTTTATGAAATAATAATTAAACGTGAATGTTCTTCTACTATGCTGGTTTGGAGAAGGCGATTCTTCATTTTTCTCTGCAGCAATATTTATCTTCTTTCGGCTAATTCTTGTTCTTTCTTTATTTTTTCTTTGCACTAATTTTGAAATGAAATCTCGTTGTCTGTTGATGTCTCCAAGGTTCCAGTAACGACCAAATATAGATTGCCTTTCTTCTTCAGGAATCTTTTCGCTACATTTCATTCTACAATGACATGGATCTTTTATTTTCCGGGATGGTTGAAGTTTATTTTTCCAAGAGTTGTATTCCTTTCCGCTATTTCAAGATGTCTTTATTATATTTCTTCTTCAGGAAATCGGGTTTCTTTTTCTTTTGCGTGACTTTCTTATTAATACTTCTTCTTGATCAGGTTCCTGATCCAACAAAACAAATTCGGGATCATTTTCATCGTTATCGAAAGAATAAGGATTAGACTCAGAGGATCACATGTCCAAATAATTTTCCAACACATTCGTGTTAACCAATTTGACAGATCTGCTAGGTTTGGAATCACAAGATTGGTTGAACAGTTTTTTTGGCGATGCTTTATGATGCTCACTGGGTCTGAAACTATTAGCTTCTTCAGTGTGGTTTGGTTCGTTAAAAAATATTTCTCGGAATGGTTTTGTCGGTGTCTGATTAAATGAATTGGAATTAAAGTATGTTGAAGTTTCCCAAAACTGTTGTAGAACTAGCGATGGTTCTAAATTTACAGAATCCATTAACTTAATGGCATATTTTGGAATGGAAACGTCATCGTTGGACTCTGAAGTTAACATTTTATCTGAAACAACAATAATTTGTTTATTGCCATAATAGTTACTATTATCTAAAACATTTTTATTGAGAAACAAACTTTAGGCCTACTCACTATAGGGTAATTAATAATAATAAATAAAATAGCATTTTTTAAATAATTTCTCATTTTTATCAGTAATATAATTTTATTAGATAAAAAATGATAATTTTTGGCGTAGTCTCAGGTTCATGCATATAATCTAATCAAAAAATAATTTATTCAAAAAGGCCATTTAAATAAAATATAGCCAAATCCAATATTTGGCTATAATATATAAAATAGACATTTGTCTAGGGTAATATATAATAATTAGTGACTTTACCCTAATATTTGGTTGATATTAACAGTGCCACTGAATAAACAGCTACTATTTGACATAATAAAATAAAAATAGGAAATAGAAAATCACATGAACAATAAATTTTTGTCTTACCTGCACACTGGTTCTTCTTCACTTCAAGCAACCGAAGTATTTTTGTACTTCGTGAGTTCAGCTCCAATGATTTTTGATTAAACATAATTTAAATTCTTATTGATCTATCTTAAATCGCGAATAAGTTTATGTCCTCAATATATATACGTAAATTTATGCAGAACTAGTCTATGTCCGGCTAAGCGACGGAGATACGATCGGTTTGCTGCGGCGCTCTTACATAGACTGATTCTGCATGAAAACTGACAACGGTACGGAACATAGGCTAGTTCAAGTTTTGATCGATATGAGGGTTAGTTGTAAAAATGGACATACAATACTTCTGCATCCAATGTAATGATGCCTTTACTTTCAAATGGACCTAAAATATCAAATTAGGCAAAAATGGACATAGGCTACTTCTGCATCCAAGCGACGATATGTTAGCTAATTATAATTTATTCTCTTTCAGCCCTGAAGAAGCCAAATTAATTCTCTTTGGAGTCTTTCTTGCAGATTTACCCAATATTTAAGAGTTTACTATATATATATATATATATATATATATATATATATATATATATATATATATATATATAAGAGTTTACTATATATATATATATATATATATATATATATACATATCGTCTTCCTGGTTCTTATTATTAATATATTACCACTTCATCATCGTCATTTACGGATTCTTGAATAAAATCTTTAGAGTCATATCCACAAATGTCTCTAATTTGAACATTATTTAGTTCTTTATTGCCACAAAATGATTTTACATAAATAGGTTCCATTTCTGTAACCACTTGCAAAAAAAAAAATTATGTTATATTTGTGTTAAAAAAATTATAGTGCCCTATGATATCTAGTATGTCGCTATATGTTTATTAATAATAAAGAAAATGTGAAATGCCCTCTTGAAAGTTGCCTTGTTTGTTTTTTCTATCTTAATATATTCATTATATACTTCCATTCCATTGCCCTGTCGCATGTTAGAATCCGATCAGTTATTTGTTGTATATTCAGTTAGAGTTCTTTAAGTCAATACATCAAAATTTATCTTATAGTGTATCTAGATGTATTTTTACACTGTTACATAAAAAGGTGTTACACATTGCCTTGTTTAATAACAATATAGTGAATATTTGATTTTAGGTCATTTGTTTTTTGGATCCAAGTATATTAATGGTTGCTTTTGTATTGGATATATCCATTTAGGATTTTTAGCGGGAGGTACTGACCCAGTTCTATCAATCTTCTTGCATTTTCATGGTCTACATTTTCTCCATGTTGTCCAACTATTTTACTATCAAAAGCTACTCTTCCGTTTAAGTCGCCTTACAAGATTATGTTTTGTCATCGTTTCGTTTTATTTAATTCCTCAGGAAGATTGTCAAAGAACGTGTCTTTTGTATTCCTATCTGAGCCGTTGGTGTATAGATACCAAATATTTTACTTTCTCTTTCTGTTATTTTCATGTAGATCGTTATTATTCTTTCGTATAGTAGCTTTCTGTCAATAATATAATTCTGCAGTTACTATATACCAGATTGAGCCCGTTTTGATTGTTCTACTTTACTCCAAAATTATATGTACAGTTATTTATATAATGTATATTACCAATATTAATAATATATATGTATATTAACAATAACAACAATATATATGTATATTAACAATTTGAAAGTTAAAATAAACCAAGTAATTTAAATATTTAAATTAGAAAAGTTTTTGCTAGTTGCCTACATTCGCTCATTAATCTATAATATTTACCGACACAAGATCATTATTTAAGTTGATTAGGTATATAACATTTTTTTATCTCATATTTGGTAAACTAAAAACTTATTTTAATTTTAAATTATAATTAGATTTGGCACTTCCCTAATTTATAAATAAATATTATACTGCTAATTAGTATCAATCTGCTATTGTTGCTATTTTCTGTTGTTTGTCTCTTTAGTTTATTAACTAGTATGAGATCTGGTCTATTATGTGCCACAGTTTGGTCTGTGAGCACAGTACGGTCCCAGTATAGCTTGTAGTTATCATTCTCAAGTATACTTTCAATAACATATTAATAATATGGGAGATGATTTGTTTGGAGAAGTCCCAGTTCCCAGCTAACGCTTGATGAAGGATCTTTCCTACTGTTCCTGAACTAGTCGTGCCGTTCCTTATATTCAGTTGCAGTAAATGCCTGGCAGCCTTCGGTGTTGGATGGTCTCTTGAGCTTGACATCCATATGGGCATTTGTCATTTTGGACCTGAGGGTCTTTGATGATATATTTCAGGTAATTTTTGGTTGGTATAACCTGATTCTGAATGGCGAGTAATGAACCTTCTGTTTCAGGGAACAACTTTCCTGATGTCAGCCAGTAGTTGGACGCTATATTGTCGACATGGTCTTGACTGACCTCATTAGGATGTCGCCGGTGAAGAGGTTTACCCATCCAGGTGCGCATTTTTTCGTCCGTAAGTAAGACGGTTTATGCGCATTTCTGGTTCCCTCCGTTTGATCGGTGTTGTATCATCTACTGCACAAATTGCGCAATGTAGAGTAGACGTCTCAGCCTGCACCTGAAAATAAGTTCTTAAATTAGTAATGTGTTTTTCTAGTTGATCACTTATATCCATAAGTTCTCGTCCTCCTAAATACCGCGGCAATGTCGTTCTTTCTACCGCATTTCGAGGATGGCATTTTTGTGCTTTTGTGAGGTTTGTTCGTAGGTTCGTACTTTTCGCTGAAGATTTTCTATATCCGTTTTTGTCCACTTAACAATACCAAATGAGTAGCTAAGCACGGAACAGGCATATGTGTTTGATGCCTTAAACAAATTTTCACTATTAATGTGTAAACGAAGCAGCTGTTTTACGCTTCGTATAAGTTATCTCAGTTTTCATTTGCTTATGGTCAATCTTCCGCGCTTGCTTTATTCCAAGGTATTTATACATATCATTTTCACCCATGGCCTCGATGTTCTGGCCGTTTTTCATATCGAACCTTTCCTTTGATTATATTTAAGACAAGGCACTTGGCAAGGCCAAAGTGCATACTAATGTCATTAGAGAAATTTCCCACTGTTTTCAGCATCTGATCCAGGTGGCTTCGAATTGAAGCCAGTAGTTTTAAATCATCCATATACAATAGACGATTTAGCTTTGCCACAACGGTAGTGTTATTTTTGATGCTAAAACCTCTATCAGTTGAGTTTAGTAGCTGGGATAGGGGGTTCATTGCTAGACAAAACCACAGAGGGCTCAACGAGTCTCCTTGAAATTGATGCGGCACTAAATCAAACGCTTTCTTGTAGTCGATGAAAGCAGTACCTAAAGAGATCCCCTTTTTTGCTATATGCTTGGTTACAAATGACAGAGTCGATGATAAGTTGTTCTTTGCAGCCCATGGAACCCTTAGCGCACCTTTTCTGTTGAGACTCTATGATATTGTTTAGAGCACAGTGTTGGTAGATACGCCGAGCTACACAGGATGTGACCAATTTATACATTATTACTATTATATTTATTACTACATCATTATTTAGAATTGCTGTCAATAAAGTCACAATAGCGAGTATGGTAGCCAACATGATATCAAACGATCGATAACGGTCATGGAACTAGAAGAAGAAGATATAGCATTACTTACCTTCAAATATTAACAATCATTTCATTTCATCAATCATCTTCTATATTTTCTATGGCTTCTCTATTGGTTATCAATCTCTTATCTGCCATTTTAAATTAAGATAATAGTTTACCCATTATTTGTTTCATTAGTAAATTAATATTGATGTATTCTGTGTTTAAATAAGTATTATCATTTTCCCCTTGTTTAGACGAACCCCATTGGTATTATGTACCGTCATGAGCAATAACATAGATATTGCCGTTATTCCGGTTCTTTACTGAATAAACTCAAACACCGGTAATAGCCATATTTATGGTTATAAAAAGCAAACAATCGTTCCTAAAAAGGTCCGCGAACAGCGAAAGAACGAATGGAGATCAACGGGTCTTGTGACTACGAATACAATTCGCAAAATTAATGGCGGCAATTAGATGAATTGATGTTGTTTCCAATAACGGACAAAAAATATTATTTGTGTATAGAAGCTCGGTAGAATAAATCAACCTTTTATGGGGTTAAAAATTTTAAACGTGGGATGTTTTCTGTCTGTTTACAAAATTGGGAATTACTTAAATGCAATATTGGTTGTAATCAATGCCGAAAACGTGTACTAACCTGAAAAATTATTTGGATGATATAATTTATGTGAGAATAGTCATAACAGGTTGAGAAAGATATGTTCGTCGCAACATTAGGATAACGAGCTTTACAGCAGCGGCAAATTACCAGACAACTGATTGGAGTAAATATTTGTAACTATTCCCAAAAACGGGCCTAATGAATTACTTGCTTAAAATGTTTATGAAAATAGTAATTTATTTTATTAAAAATCTTCTTCTTTTTCCTCGGCTTTTCTCGTTTCAGGGGTCGCTGTTCCTTACTTTTCGTCATCACTTATTTCTGTCCATGGGGTCTTCACCTAAACATTTCTCCTTCAAATCTTCTGCTGCACAGTCCTTCCATCGTCTGCTAGGTTTTCCTCTACCTCTCCTTCCATCAACTTCTAACAGCTCTATCCTTCGTCCGACATAGTTTTCATATCTACTGTCTGACAAAACCATTTCAGTCTTTGTACTTTCTTTTTCGAGACTGTAGTCACTCCGGCTCTTTCCCTTATCAAGTTGTTTCTGATCCTTTTTCTTCTAGTCTTACCCAACATCCACCTTAACATTTTTATTCCAGCTAACTTTATCTTTTTTTTCTGAATCTTCTTTACATGCCACACTTCATCAGTGCACACCAACGCAGGTCGTACCACACTATTGTATATCTTTCCTTTCAGCCTTTCTCTGATTTTTCGATCATAAAGTACCTCACGTACTTGCATCTAGTGAAACCAACCACCTGTATCCTGTGAGCAATTTCTTGATATAGTGTCCCATTTTCCATTTTGTAGGGGCCAAGGTATTTAAACTCTACTACTCTTCTTAGTTTTTCTATAAGTAATTGTATTTTCCCATCCTTTCCTCTACCTCCTAACCACATATACTTCTTTTTGGACCTGCTAATCTTAAGATCTCCTTTTTCAATAGCCCTTCTCAACCCTTCCAAATTCTATTCCAACATATTCTTGCTCTGCTCTACCAATACGATATTATAACCAAAGAGCATTGATCAAGGAGCCTCCTCCCTTATTTTTCTGTCAGTACATCCATAACAGCATTAAATAGAAGGGGACTTTAGTGTACACTCCCGCATACCTATTCTTCACTAGCCGTACGTACTTTTGCTACAGTACCTCAACATTAGTAACTCTTTGTACCCATGGAATTCTCAACATTCAAGTTTCTCCTAGAGCCTTCCAAACCTCGACAGATATTCCATCAGATTCAACTACCTTTTCATTCTTCAACCTATTTAACGACTGGACAACCACATTTCTCGATTTCTCGCAATCCCCGGTATTAAATTCTCATTTAAGATCCCGCATCTTCTGTCCCTCCTCTGAAGTATTGCTTTATCTTATCACTCTTAATCTGTCGCACGTAAGGTAAGTTCTTTAATAATTTATACCTTGCTTTAGAAATGCTGCATAACATTTTTATCCCCTTGGGCGTTTCTAACTCTTGGTACGGCTGTGCAGCCGATCTTTTCTTAGTAGTATAGCTCGATGAAAATATAAAGCCTTTAATAGAGTCCCACATACATTACTATTACAATGCTTAGACTTAATTCGTCTTTAGACGTATTGCTCACATTGCTCAAAAATCATTACTAGAA
Organism: Diabrotica undecimpunctata; assembly: GCF_040954645.1. Classification (NCBI taxonomy): domain Eukaryota; kingdom Metazoa; phylum Arthropoda; class Insecta; order Coleoptera; family Chrysomelidae; genus Diabrotica; species Diabrotica undecimpunctata. Next base: position 36,746,198 of record NC_092807.1, on the reverse strand, counting down.
TCAGACCTCTTGCATTAAGGTGAATAAGAAGGTTTCAGCTAAAGTTCCTATTAAGCTTGGCGTCACAGGGATGTACTGTATCTGAATCTTTTCTAGTACCTACTCTTTTAAAATCGTTGGTGAAATCATTAATAATATCAAAAACCACAATAAGGGTAAAGAATACGACCTTCAAACTCTGTTTAATGCTCTAAACAAGTAATGCAACAAAAAGGGCTTCAACCATTCAGACTACGACCTTTAATATTGATATTATAGTACACTTATTATACTTATAATACAATATATATATATATATATATATATATATATATATATATATATATATATATATATATATATTACAAAAACTATGTTTCATCTAATTATGATTTAAAAATACACTCGTACATGCAAAAATATTTTTTTTTGTCAGAAGATTATCTTACTTAAAGCCACTACAATAAAATTCCATATAATTATCACGAGAAACAAGTGAAATTTCAAACATTGTTTACATTTTTTGCCACCTTATTTGTTTTACTTAGCGCACAACACGCGCTAAACTTTAAAAATTGGCTTTTCTTATTTTCGTCCTGTTGTAGATCTACTTTATTATTACTGCATATATGCCTTAAGCTACTGTTAATTGGCCCAATATTCGCCATGTTGAACAGAGGGAATCTACTAAATACAGAAAGAACAACAATTTTTGAATAAATGTTATACATTTATACAATTTCATTAAATGTAATTATTAACTTGAATAAATTATAATTCATGTGGCAGACTTTTTCTGTAATCTTTAATTCAATTTCGAGTTTTTCCGCCATAAATTTAACCGCAACCACCGCGTCGTCCGGTCCACTTATCAGCCTTATTGGGTCGCGAAAGGGCAGCAGAAGACAATAAGTGGCAACTATGAAGGCATGTATTGTCCGGTGGTGTCGGTGTAGAGAGAAACTGACTACCGGTTTGGCTTCGGTAGCTGCGGTTCGGCGGTCGACCGCAAAGAAGGATTTTGGGAACCGCTAAGCCATTATGTCACTTCTGTACTTCTAATCTGGTTCTGTCTACAGTGAGTTTGTTGTTTGTCAAAGGATTATGATGACTGGTTTCATAAGATTGTACTTTTTAGTAAAAATCGTACATTTTACTATGAAATAGTCACAAAAATATTGTTCTTTATGTCCATTGGGAATAATATATTAGAACTGAATAAGAATAAAATAGCGGTTTATTGGCGATAATTTTTAAGGACATCGTTTCCGGTTTTTTTGGATTACTACGATCGATTAAAAAAAATATATTAAAAAACTAAAACATGAGCGCCGAACTGAGCGTGTACCAGGATTTTTGAATTTTCTTGGTAATTAACACTATTATTATTTTTAAGTTAATATACAATAATTTGTATGGTAGCGAAAGCTGGACGGAACAGCCAACATTATGTGCTACAGTGTAAAAATTTTAACACCCGACATGGCTAAGATTTACAGGGGTAATTTGTTCTTATACTACTTAATAAGGAAGGCAAGAACTAGTATCTAAACTCTGCACGAGATATTAAACTACGTAACGGCCCGTTCACACATGGGAGTCCGTTTTACTGGTTCCTTTTTAACGGATTCGTCATAAATTTATGCTCTGTACACATAGGCACCGTATAACGTTCAACGGATCCGTCATTACTGGATGCGATGTGAACACAAAACTCGCAGTGTATACGCCGCTATTCTACAAGGATGGACGCTGTCGTGTTGTATTGGTACTATCGTCGGAGAAGGAAGATTCGACGTTATTGACAAGATCCATTTATAGCCCAAAGATCTAGAGAGGGTGCTAACAGTTTACTTATGAGTCAGTTACGAGGTGATAAATCGAAATTTCACAATTACTTTCGTATGTCAATGCCTATTTTTAAGAAACTTCTTAAACTATTTGAAAAGAATTTAAAAAAAGAAAGATACTCGATGGAGGAAAAGTATCTGCCCAGAAGAAAAACTAGCGATATTTTTAAGGTAAGTCTTCTTCTTGTTATGCCGTCCCCATTAACGGAGGTTGGCGGCTACATTTTTAAAGGCTTCTCTGTCTTTTGCAACGTGGAATAATTCGTCTACAGTCATGTTTGTCCAGTCTCGAATATTTCGCAGCCATGACTTCCTCTTTCTACCTATTCCCTTTTTGCCATCGACTCTACCCTGCATGATGACCTGCAGAAGACTATATTTATCATTTCTCAGTATGTGTCCAAGGTATGCAGTCTTGCGTACTTTTATTGTTCTCAACAATTTTTTGTCTTGACCCATCCTTCTCAGCATTTCCTCATTGGTGACCCTGGCAGTCCATGGAATTCTCAACATTCTCCGGTATATCCAAAGTTCAAAGGCTTCAAGCTTCTTAACTATTTGCGCTTTTAATGTCCAACAAACCTCAGTCTCAGCGCAGTATTCAGATTTTTGTCACAGAACAATTGCTTGAATTTTAAGAACGCTACCCTTGCCATTTCTATTCGTACCCTGATCTCTTGGTCTGGATCTAATTCTGTGTTGATGTAAGCTCCTAGATATTTATATTTTGTTACTCTCTCTATTTGCTGTCCACCAAGAGTTAGTTGTTCATTATTTATTGGACTCCTTGATACTATCATAAATTTGGTCTTATCTGTGTTGATGTCAAGTCCCATTTGAATGCATTCACTATTTATTGCATCTAGTAAAGTTTGTAGTTCTTCTATACTCTCAGCCATAATTATCGTGTCATCTGCAAATCTCATGGTGTTTATGATTTCTCCACCAATTCTTATTCCCTCTTTTCTTTCCCATAAGGCTTTTCTGAATATGACCTGTGAGTACACGTTGAAAAGCGTCAGAGACAAGACGCATCCTTGCCTAGCCCCTCTCGCAATCGGTATATTATTTGTTTCTATATCGTTCACCTTTACTACTGCTTTCTGGTTCCAGTATATAGCCTTAATAAACTCTATGTCTTTTTTCTCTAAATTGATGTTTTTTAATTCATCTATTAACTTTATATGCTGCACTCGGTCAAAGGCCTTCCTTAAGTCTATGAAGCATACATATGCACTCATATTATATTCCTGACATTTCTGCAAGAGTACCTTTAACGCAAATAATGCCTCTCTTGTACCCATGCCTCCTCTGAAGCCAAACTGAGTTTCATCTATCTGCTCCTCACATTTCTTATAAATTCGGTTTTGAACAATTTTCAAGAGAATCTTTAAAGGGTGGCATATTAGGCTTATCAATCTATAGTCATTACATGATTTGGGATTGTTGTTTTTTGGTAGAGGTAAAAATATCGATTTAAGCCATTCTTCCGGGATGTTGCTCTCTACATATATGTGGTTAAGAATTCGGGTGAGTCTCTTTATATTACCGTCATCTAAGGCTTTTAACAGTTCAACTGGAATTTTATCCGGACCCGGTGCTTTTCCTTGTTTTGCATTCTGTATGGCATTCTTTACTTCTGAGGGTAAAATTTGTAGGTATATTTCTTCTTCACCTATATCTTGTTCATTTTCCCTCTCGTCATGGAACAGATGGATTATATATTGTTCCCATACTTCCTTTATTTTGCTCTCTTCAGTAAGTATTCCTTCATTATTATCTCTTGTTATGAGTGTTATTCTTTGCCTGGTGTTGCCTGTAAGTTCTTTAATTTTTTTATGTAAGTTTGAGCTGTCATGTTTGTTGCTGAGTTCTTCCAGTTCCTGGCATTCTTTGTTCATCCATTCCTCCCTAGCCTTTCGGATTTCATATTTGATTTTATTCTTAATGGTTTTATATTTATTTTCATCTTTATTTTTGTATTTTCTTTTTTAAGTTATTAGCTTAACTATTTCCGGTGTCATACAGTCTTTTTTAGTGGTTTTATCTTCTTCGCCTAGGACCTCCTTTCCCACTTTTAGTATGGCTTTTTTCATATCTGCCCATTCAACGCTTCCTTCAGTTAATTTATTTATCTCTGCGTTTAGTTTCTGTTCTCAGTTGTCGTCTTGTAGGTTTTTGATGTTTATTTGGTGGTTTTAACTTTTTTCTCCGGTTTTCTGAGTTTAATGTTGACGTTTGGTCATCATCAAGAAAAGCCAAGGACGACAAAATACCTTTGAAGAACGATAAATTGCGATCATCCTGCTTAATTTTCTTCGGTTTTATCTGATAGTTAATGTAGGATATCATTTTGGCATCAATTTCATTAAAATTTCTTTTGGCTAGTGCGTTTTGGCAGGGGAGCTAGATTTTGTTTGTCCTTTTGACTGTTATTGTCAAGTTGTGTCACTGAAGTCACACTGTCATCTTCGTTTGTAGGTTTATTCGATGTCGTGGTGTCATCTTCGGTGTGTTTTTCAGTTTGTTTAGCAGAGACGCTTTCGTGCGTTTCACCAACAGCAACTACTTTTTTCAAAAACAGCATCTGATTATTCGTATATTTTTAACTCTTCCGTCGTCCAGTATTTGACGACAAAACGGAATGTAATTTTTTAACGGAACGATATTTTTTACTTTATACGGAATACTGTGACGTGTGTGAAGTAGCTCATACAACTACATACGCCATCGACGAAAAAAACACGTACACGATAAAACGGAATAGTAAAACAGAGACAGGTGTGAACGGGCCGTAACTTGGTTGATCACCTTTACTGCGAGAACCGTCTACATATATAAAATAAACTGTGTCCTTACAAAAATGGCGTTACAACTTGTGCGGAGTTTACTATTGTCTTCCACTATTATCGGTTCTGTGTCTCTGTTTCCCATTGTCTCACTCCCATTTTCTCCAAATCGTCTCTGACTCAACAATTCAACATTATTTGGCTTTACTGAAAACGTTACTATTGCTTCATATATTCCAAAAAAAAAAAACAAATGTGTACTGGTAGCTTCCAGTTTACATCACAACGATAACATCGATGAACAAACAGCTGAACTAAAAAAACCTGAGATGATAGCATTCTATCATGTGACCGAAAAAGGTGTAGATTCTGCCGATTAGTTATGTTTTGAATATAATTGTGCAAGAAATTCCCTACGCTGGCCTATGGTCATATTTTATGGAAAACTGAATGTAGCTGGTGTAAATGCTTTTATACTCTATAATTCTAGCAAAAATAGTACTCGTGCTAAACGACATTTTTCAAAACAGGTATCATTGCAGTTGATGAAGAACCATTCGATGAAAATGCTGGAATGGAACCAATAGAAGAGAATAACCCTGAGCCTTCAACCAATAAGAGAAAGTACTGTACATTTTGCAAGAATAGAAAAAGTAGATATTATTGTAAAAAATGCGCCTGTTGCATTTATTTGCAACATGCTAATTACTTATGTCCTAATTGTAGTGAAAACCTTTGACTTTCTAATTCTATCGGAAACTTTGATTTTAGCATTTAGGGTTTCTAGTATAAACTTACTGTAGTTAGGAGTATTTAATGTAGTGATATATTTCTGATATTTTATAATATTAAACTAATAGTTATATCTATCTATCTATACAAGGAGTTTTACAGTTGTCGCCGCCTTCCTTCTTTCAGCAAACGTCTCCAGTCCATTCTGTTCTGCCATTCTCCATCTCTAAGGTCTTATCTTTCCATGGCCTCGTCCACTTCATCCTTCCATGATCTTCGGGGTCTACCTCTTTTCCTCCTTCCTATTGGGCTCCAATCCGAAATCATTGCTATCCACCTTGTATGATCTGTTATTCTCACATGTCCATACCAAATTAAACGTTTTTCTTCGATGTAGCTGAGTATGTCTTGTTCTACTGCCATTCTTCGTTTTATCTCCTCATTTTTGATGCGATCCATTTTTGTCACTCTGTAGCTTCTTCTCATGAACTCCATTTCAGTTGCTGTGATTTTGGACCTGTTTCGTTTATTTATTACCCAATTCTCTGCTCCATAGGTCACTATACTGCGTACCAAGGTGTTATAAATTCTCTTCTTTGTATTTCTGGTAATCTGTCTATCCCACAGTACACCGTTCATTTGTTTAATACATGTTCTTGTCTGTGCTAATCTGCTGGTTATCTCTTGCTCGGTGGTTCCATTTTTTGAGAGTATGAATCCTAAATATTTGAATTTGTCAGTGCCGTTAATTTCCCTATTATCGGCCATGTCCAAGTTTCTCACTGGTTCTTGCTCTGTTGTTAAATATTCGGTCTTTTCTAGATTTATTTCCAGTCCATTTTTTGTGTGTTCCTTTTCTTATTTTCGGAGCATATAGCACAGATCTTCTTCATCTTGAGCCGTTATCACTTGGTCATCTGCAAAGCTTAATGTGTACAAGAAGTTGTCCCGGATTGGTATTCCCATCCCTTCACCTTCCATGGTTTTAATATTTGTTTAAAGAATATCTTGAACAGTGTCGGGGATGTAGAGCATCCCTGCAATAAGCTTTTTGTGGTCTTAAATTCGTTGGAGTATTTATTGCCGGTTTTAACTCTTAGCTTGTTGTTGTAAAGGTTTTTTACGGCTTCTATTAACCTCTGAGTTAACTACTAGTTATATTGCTGCATAATTGTTAATTAAAACTTGTTACCCATAGGCATTTCAGGCCTAACGTATGTTATAATGGAATTTTTTTCACGTGTTTCCTGTAGGGTTAATTAGACTAATTAAACTAGTACTTAATAAGGTAAAAAAATTTATTTAAAATTGTTATTTTTTATTATAAATATTCAGATGTTATTCACCTCAACCCCATTTAAAGCAAACAAGTGTTAAAATAAATAAAAGAAATTCGTTGTTTTCCTTTAAAATTTATCTTCTCGAGTCCTACAGGCAGGAGATTTAATCTGATGTTTTAATATACCGAAACACTTTTTCGAGATCATCTCCTTCCATCGCAGGCTATGCTCCGGCAAAAGTACCCACAAAAATTCAATTAAATTCATCTTAACATAAAATAAAGCCAGTAACACAAATACAAAATAGAAGCGCAAAAGTAATTAAAATTCCCAAGGAAGAGGTTGAACACTCTTGAATAAAATTAAACGGGAGGATAAATACCGGATTCGAATTAAGTGGGGGGAAGAGGTGAAGGAAGGTAGTACAGGAACGCGTAGGTTATTGCGGAGGGGCCGGTACGGGAGAGTCAGGTGAAAGTGTGCGTTAGCAAGAGGATTCAAACGAATGAAATATGAGTGTATTTTTTCACAGGGATGAATTAGGCCTAATTTTTGAGTCAACATTGACAAACAATTATATAATCGAAATAACGCCAGTTGAAAGTAAATAATTCCATTGATTCCTTTGAGATTCAGTATCACAATATGTGGCGAATACTAATTTTGCACACGTTTTATACACTTACAATTCTATACTTTTCAGACCCAGCTTTTACCGATTACGTTAAACACATTGTCACAATTCGGAGAGTTTAATGTACAGTTTACTCTGTTTTTAACCGTACTAACAGATATTTCATATTAATGAAACTCTGATGTACAGCTTGTAACAATTATATAATTTGCTCATAGGTGGTTGAAAGGGGGGACTGAACAATTATCGGGCGTGAAGATAGGGTAAGCAAATAAATTGAAACGTTTGCGAACGGCTACTCGTATTTTAGTTGGAGAGCTAGATCGTGAATAAGTATTCCTTTATTTAAAGGACTGGGATAAACTAACTACAAAAAAATAAATCAAAAAAATACTTACAGAAATGTCCTGTGAACACTACACAACAAGATTCTTTAACTATTTAAAATGGACGCCGTTTAAAAAAATCCTCGTGTTGTTTAGAAAGAAAAGTATTTCTCTCCTAAAAATTTCAAGGGTGAATATCTTTTTAACTAAAATAATTTTAAACTCCTGGTTTAACCCGGTGTCTGGCAACACCAAAAATAGATGTCGTCAAATTATTTTATTGGGTCCATAATCTTATATAACACTTAATAACACCCTGTGGTACAAAAAAAAACGGAAGAAGACAGAAGAAAGTTGTTTTTGAATTCGTTGCCTAGAAGCAACATTGCCAGTCAAGAAACACTATTTGGTACTAACTTCACTAATGAAGATCTCAAAATTTAGTTAATCATATGTAAAGAACTGTTTAACTTAAAGACATTTTATTGATTCAATAAAAAAAACTTTACATATAAAGTGCCTAAGACTAAAACATCATAAATATAGGACCAATTCCAACGATGGAATGATAAAAAACAATTTTTGTTCCGTGGTGTAAAACAAAGCCTTATGTTAAATTTTTCACAGTGGCCAGTGACCTAACGCATCTGTTCTGGTAGCATCATTAGTTATTACAGAAAGAGGATCTCGAATTAGGTTATCTGTATTTTCCGTACTTGATGGACGGTCTCGCTTTACTTTGATCTTTCCAGTGTTTAACCTAGCTAGTTCCATTATAAAATTCTTGAGGTGCAAAAAATTTAGATGATTGGCTTTACTGTCATTTTGATATAATATCCATGTATTTGAAATTCAGATATGTAAGAGCCATCTCACTATTGAAAAATACCATCTTTTACTACGATTTGAACTTCTGTAAAGACCCAATAAAGAGTTTGCTTTATCCACTCCACCTATGTGTTTATTGTATTAGGTAATAAGATTTGGACTTGGCATATTTACTTTTGTTTGTGTTAGACAAATCGGAGAGATTAGGATCGACAGGAATAATACACATTTTTATCTTTGTTCCATGAATGGAGGTAGTTGATATTTCATTTAAATTTTCCATAGTGAAATCTTATACTGAAAAAAAACTCAATTACTCAATTAACAGTGTTGCCTGAGAGATACATGCATTTTATTCAACACAATAATATGATTACTTACTATATATAGCAAAAAATAGCACATTATTACACTAAAACAACATTTGTTTATATACGAAGTAAAAAACGAACCTTAAAATATTCCTAACAAACATTTAACAATAAAAATTATGACACACCCACTTACACGTAGACCTCTACTGTTATCCTATGTACTCAAATTATTTTTTCCAAACATCTCTATTGACTGTTAGATGTCGCCACCAGTTTTATATAACTAACAAGACTTGTTGCTTAATATTATCATATAACAGCTGTATATAGTTTAAATTGACTTTGGGAATGTTGGCGATCATCATGGCAATCTTTATCTTATCTGCAGCAGCGCGGAAAAGCTGCACAGATAATGTATTGAATCAGATTCTGAGGTTCTTTAACCAAGATGTTCTTCTTCTTCCTGGACATCGTTTTCCAAATATTTTTCATTGCAGGATGTCTTGAAGGAGAGCATATCTGGATTCATTAGAAATTGACTTAGGTACTTATAAAGATGATGTTGCCCGAGAGCAACACAACCAGATACGGAATTAAAACAAAATATTACATATTTATTTTTATTTCACATAAACAGTTATTACAAATAAAATAACCCAAATTCATCAACAAACCTCACATTGAGTTGAACCTGCTAACAAAACAGACTTGAAAATTTTGGTTATGTACCAAATGACAGAAAAGGATAATACTGACTATATGTCGAAATGAAATATCAAACTTTTCTGAATTATTAATTTATTATCAAGGTTACTGTTCTTTATTTAAAAGAAAACTGAAATATGAAAATTAGCTGATCTATAAAACTTGGATTCGACCGCTAGGAGACAAAATGGAAACTGGACAAATCTTCGAGGGCCAAACATTAAATTGAACTTCAGGTTATCCTAATCATAACAATTTGTATTTTTCAAAACTCAGTTGCTAAAAATATTTATATTCCCGATCTTGGAGACGCAAAAAGATTAAAAATCTTCTTCGGTCTTTTTTTATATACAGCGTGAAGTGAAAATGCTACAAGCTATATGACTCTGTAAATATACTGTATTGGTACCATCTTACTAATTTTGGTAGATATACCTTAAAGGTGTAAACCCATAATGAGAAGATTTCATTATGGATTTTTGTCTCACGACAAAAAAAATAAGAAACATTTATTTTTATTGTGGAAATAAACCTAAGATGCGTAGTATAATAGGGATAATTTTATAAAAAAAAACCTGAACATGTAAACAGGATATATATTGCGAATTTTTGTCGTGAGATAAAAATAAAAAAAAAAATGAGTGAACCGAGTGATCAACGGGATGTCAAAACAAAAAGAATGTAATATTAACTGGTCAAGAACCATGATACCAGTTTATAGAGTTTTATGAATCATATTACATTTAATCAGCTCTGTTAAACTTAATGACTATATAATTAAGTGATGGATTCGACCGTTGTTTGATGGAAATTTATTTTATATAACAATAAAACACTGAAAACTTTGTTTTCAAAACTTTTTGTTATGTGTTTACATTATGTGTAAACACATACCAAACAATAGATCACTTGAGAAAGGCACTCTGCCGAAACAGCTGTAGTTATAAAATATTATAATTAATTTTGTGGAAGTTTTGAAAACAAATTGTTAAGTGGTTTATTGTTATGAATTTCATATTAGAATTTGTCGGACTTCTCTTGCGAAAGGTACAAAAACCGAAATCTGATGAAATTGCAAAGCAAGTTGGAAGTTTCGGCTAGAGGTTTTAAGAAGGAAAAAATACGTAACCTGTGTGGACAATTAAACCGACCAAAACAGAAAACGCAAAAATACCAGAAGCGACTACGTAGCTGAAAATAATTTTGAGAATAAATGGAAATTTTAGGTCGATCGGATTAGCCAAGCGGGCTGAGCGGCTGGCTTCTCCTTCGCTTCAATGCGAGAGATGTCAGTTCGATCCCCGGCTCGGTGTGCAGAAAACAAAAAGGCTAACGCAGCAGTTTAAAATTCTAAAATGAATCTGCGGCTTAGTCTAGAATATGCTGGTATCTGATCGGCCTATGATGGAGCAGTACGGCAAGAGATAAGGGCTTGCGGCTAGGTGATACTCCTCCATAGATCCCTACCGAAAGGGCGTCGAACGCCTAAATACCGGGTATATATAGTATATGGAAATTTTATAATGCCTTAAAATTTATAGACGGTTCAACCAGTATTAACGAAAGAACACTGAAGAACATTCATTGACACGGTTAATAATAAATGTTTTAGATCTAATCATATTGCCATGAAACTCCTAGTTCCTAGTAACAATATTGTATAAATTCCCGTTGTACATATTTCGCTTTCAAATTTATGGATATTAATGTAAAGATCCACCAGGTCTTGAGTTGTTCGTCTATTGCTGAAGCTGAATAAAGCCATTTGCGTTACATTGCCATATTCTTAGCTCTTTCCTCTTTCTAGAACCAACTTATTGATTCCTTTTTTGTTTATTTGTGTGTTCTGATAATATTTGTGACATATTTGTTATCGGATTGGAGTCATTCCCTACTACTTTTGATGGTTCTCTACTGATTCTTAGTAGGCATATGTTTGTATTTGATTTACCTCTCTTAGTTTGTGTTGTGTAAGCCTTTGATTTTTACTTTTTTTATATATTTTGTGATGTGCTTGTACGGTTCTGTTTTTTCCGTAAGTTTTGAGAAGCTAAAACAATGGTGCAACCTCTGTAATTGGGTGTGTGATCCTCAAAACTGTCAGTGTCATATATAAATATTGTGTCTTATATGTTTTAAAAACATTTTTTGGGATTTACTTAAAAAGTGGAAATCATCGACTGAAGGTATAGAAAATTAACTTATAGGTACTTCAAATTTCAAAAAACATAGGATTATACATGAAGTAATAGGGTAACTTAAACTAAAAACATTTGTTACTGACTCTCTGTATATCATGTGCCCGTGTGATCTATTATCACGCAAAATATTATTGTTTAAAGCCAAGCAGCTGAAAGTTTGTACAATTTTGTTTTTATAAGTAATATGAGCTGCAGTATTTTCTTACAGGGAAATTCAAACAGAAGGTGCACCGTGAATAATTTACAAGTAAAATGAAGGACAATATAAAATATTTTTTATGTCGCAAACAGTATGGATATTTTTTATTAATAATAAAATAATTTTTAAATGTTTTCAGAAATAAACAAAAACTTCAACAGGTAATACTTTTAGTTTGAATTATACAGTTTCCAAAATAAAACAATGATTGAAAAAGAGATAAAAAACTAACTATTTTCCCCAAAGACCAAAGATAAAAAATTTTCTTTCTGAGTATTATTGCCAAAGTATAAAAGATTCCTTTTTAAATGATTTAGACGGGTAGATCCATCTCTGAAACAGATGACTTATGAGTATATCCCCAAGCCTACTGTGGTAATTAAAATTGAATTTGGCAACGCTAGCCGTCAGACAAAAAGATGGATTTTGGTTATTTATAAGTTTTTTACTTTAGCTGTTATTTGATTTGTAGCCTCGAAGGGTGTCGGAGAGTATGGGTAGTCGGTAAAATAAGAAACGGAAGGAGATAGAATTAAATTTTATAAATTTGGGGTCAGAAATTAACAATAAAAATCATGCAGCTTTCGATGGTGTGCAAAATTTTGTTTTTTAAACTTTTGTTTTAATATATTTTGTAACTTTAGAAAATGCTAGTAACTTCTAAAACTTTAGAAAATAGTATTTACTACAAAATAGTAGTAACAGGCTGAAGAAGGAGTAGAACTGAGTTATGATTGAAAGTAATAACATCAGAATTCACGATCTTAAACATCCATTACCATATTTAAGTCATATAGTTCTTATTTTTTCTAAGGGTATAGTTCACGCGTCTCAAATACCTTTAAGATAAAAAATATAAAGCTCTGAGTTTCTTTCCAGAATTTTTAGTCCTAGGTGACGTGGTATGGAGTTTTGTCCAACAATTTTCTTACATATCTGTACGTTACGTGCTGTATTTCTTTGGTTTCTTAGATATTTTCACTAATACCTAGATATTAAAAATATTTTCTAGGAAGTTTATTTTTAAATGATTCCAGTAAAGAAACAATAATACTTATAAAAATGTATTTAAAAATTCCTTTTTTTGGAAAAACGTATTTGGAATTAATATTTCATCATCAGTGCTATCTAGATGTACATGTTTTAAGCCACTAAATATATGGGTAAAAACCCTTTAACTGTGGTTAAATTAACTTTGAGTTACATTATTTAACTTTATAAACTAAGATGTTTAAGTTAGAACAGGAATAGATAACATGGCAACGGAAGTCTCCACTGTAGGTTGCTAGTGCTGAGACGAAGTGTCTACGTGTCTACGGCTATCAACAAGTCTATAACACTTAGTCTCATGACTAGCAACCTCCAATGGAGTCTTACGTTGCAATGTTATCTATTCCTGTTGTAATTTAAACATCTCAGTTTATAAAGTTAAATAAATGTCAAAACTCAAATTTAACAACATTTAAATGGTTTTTATCCATGTATTTGATGGCTTAAAACATGTACATCTAGAAGCACTGATGATGAAATATTAATTTCAAAAACGTTGTGTGGTGTAGCCCGGTTTTTTAATATTATACCTTTTATAAAGGAATTTTTAAATAAATTTTTTGTGATACATGGTATACAGCCAGCTACAGGAATTTGGTTTCCTTGTGGATACTAATACTTATATTCTGCGTTTTCGTACTTTCCATTACTCACTGTCTGCTTATTTGTATTTTAAAATCTCTGCTATTCGTTATTTTTGTTTAACATTTAACACGCTTGTTGTTGTTGTTATCGTCCCTAACGTGTAGATTGCCATCGAAAAGATTCTAAGAATATTAATTTAACAAAAATTTACATCAAGAATTTAATAGCCAAATTCAGAATAGGAAAACATACCACGAACATATTCTTTATTCCCAATAGCTAACACAAGGTCTTGTCTGCCTTGTAACATTTTAGTTATGCATTTAAGTATTAAGTATGTAGCAGTAAGTTAGATGTAAATCAATACCTTGAAAATCGTTTTAATGGAAGAGCTATTCATTGGATTCCTGAAGTTTTTTGGCCTCCTCGGCCTCCAGATTTGAAGCTACTTGATTTTTTATTGTGCAGTTACCTAAATATCAACAGATGTTGCTAATTTGGAAAGTGTCATTAAAGTGTGTGTTTAGAGTATAACTTAGGCAATGGTTAGAAGGGCATTGTAAAACATTCGTGATAGAACAATTACCTGTATTTAAAGAGAAGTTGGATATGTTGAGAGTGGTCAGTGAATTGCGGAAGCTAACAATGTTCGTTAAGTAACTACAGAAAATAAGATAATATGATACTACTAAAGTAAATGCATCTTTAACACATTGGCTGCCACCATAAGAGTGTTAAGTAAGTTCCCCAGGTGCCAAAGTAAAAAATGCATACAAAACAATATTTATTCATACAAATGATTAATACTACAGAGTAAGTTTACATTCTTAGAAGTTTTTTTGAAAAAATAGCAAGATTACGGTTAATCCTAATGGAACTGCAGTAACAAATTAATTCTTTTTAGTGAAACATATCACATAGTAAAATTTTTCGCAAACATTACAAAATGTGGAAACAAGTTTGGGTTTCTTTTGAGTTTCTTTACTATCCCTTGTTGCAACTATTTTAGTGTAACATGGATTAAAAGTTTTCTCTTCTTCCTATTGTTTGTAGTTTTGGCGTCAACTGTAACAAGCATGTGATTTACAGTAGTAATAGGTTCAGACATCGGACCATAATTGACTAAACTAAAGATTTAGCATTTCCCGAAATGAGATAACTTGCTGTTTTGGTGTGTTAAAGAAATTATATATTATTAAACTATTAGTGACAGCTGTAATCAATAAAACTTTATTATGCGGCTTTATGGTACCAGCGAACAGTTTTTCTCAGAGGTGAGAAATAGCTTGCGAGTTGATCTGAGACGTCAACACCATCTTTTCCTTTGTTGTAGTCTATAATTGCTTCAGGTACACCATCTTTCGTATGTTTACCTGTATCTTTCATGTCGATTCCATATCTGGTCATCAAGAAGAGGACATCACATTTATCGTACCATTTGCATATTACAATGCCATCACGATGATCCTTTCCATTATAGCTCAACCCAAAAATTTTAAAATGTCTTCTTTATTGGTAGGTTTCCATGCATGAATTTTGGATGATCTGCTATAACGTTGTGCATTTTTGAAGTTATATTTCTATACGCGCGCTCCACGTTGGAAATTTGTATGGGAGTGAATCTGTGAAATCATTACATATGTAAGATAATGAGTAAGAGAGAGACAGAAGATATATTTTCTCTCTCTTCCTCTCTCGAATATAAAAATGTTCCTTTTGTATATATAATTTAATATTATATATATTATATAAAGATATATATATATATATATATATATATATATATATATATATATATATATATACATATAATATTATATGTATAATAAAATATTCACTAATATTATTATTTATGTGATATGTTTTGTATTATTTATTAAATGTTCATAATTATATTAGTCTCTTGTATTTCAAAATAATAATCTCAATAAATCACTGTATGATCCAGAACTGTCAATTTTGAAATACGTTTGTGTCATGTTCTCGGTAGTATAGTAGTCAGTATCCCCGCCTGTCACGCGGGAGACCGGGGTTCGATTCCCAGTCGGAGAGGACTTTTGTATTAATATTATTACATGGTAAATTAAACATATATGGGTAGTAAAAAAGTTATGTATATTATTGTCATTTTTAAATACTTATGAATATTGCGTTTTAATTTGTATTATATTATTATATTGAATTATGTTGCACTGTATTGTAGTGTATTTTTTTTATGTATATTATTGTCATTTTTAAATACTTATGAAGATTGCATTTTAATTTGTATTGTATTATTATATTAATAATAAAATAAACAATGAATTTTACTGCAGAATATGTGTAAAAAAAATTTTGCATTCAACTACTTTCATACATATATAAAAATAAAAATATACATTTTCATCAAAATATTGATTCAATCCTTCATTTGCTATACTCCTATTACAGGTCAAAAGTTGTTTATTAAATGTTAGTAAGTTGTTATTAATTCTGTTTCTCTTTCTGCTATGTCTTACCTATAGCATTATATTATGTAATAATTGTGCAGATTGACTCCCAAATAAATTTGTAACGGCGAATGCGTATATAGAAGTGTAACTTCTAGCGGCAGTCCCACTGAACTGCCACATCCTTTTTTTTTACTTGCGAATCATTTCTGTTAGCCTCCTCTTTAATAAGTTGCAAAATTTCATCATCGATTAGTTTCCTGTATACATAAAAAAGAGTTAGTTCGGTCCTATTTTGAGGATAACTATCATCGTAGACATATGATTCATGACCAGGAAACTGTATATAGAGACGTAAATGAGTAAAATTTGTTTAGCAGTACATGGTTGATTTCAATTAGTATCGAATAGAAACATCCTGGGTTAACCGATAATAGTAAAAAAGGCCCGGTTTTAGGTAACAATGGTTTACCTGAGGTACAAGGTCTTAACAATGGGCCAAGTCAGATAAATTTAATAATATTTATGACCGCACTAATTGAAGCCAACTATTTTCTGCTAATCAAACTTTACAGTCGACTTCGTACCATTCATCGTCATTATTTTACTGGTCGTTAGATTCTACCGATTGTTGTGCATTTTCATTAAATAAGCTTGAATCACTGTTACATTCTTTTTCTTTATCAGATTCTTCTTTGTCATTTGGGTTGTATTCTGAACCGGATAACAAAAATCATCAGAATCCTCCTCCTCTAACAATTGAAAAAACTCCGCCTATGTCAACTTTTTATTTTTATTTGGCATATGCTGCGTTTTACTTGTACTTGGTAAATTATCCATGATCTCAAAGATAAATTCCAATTAAAAAAAGTAACTTTACTAGCACCATTTTTTATTAATTAAATGCAATCAAAAACATTTGAGGTTATGTAAAATAAATACTGTAATATTTTGTTTATCCTTACAAATAATCCAACAATAAGATTTTAAAACGAATAAACTACATCTATAACTAACTTCATATAATTTAAAATTCACCAAAAAAACTGTAAAGGAACACAACCGGTGATCATCCACAGAGCTGCAGCTGACACAGTCCTGTAGGCACATGCTACCCACAGCAAACTAGTTCGTTCTGTCCACGCGTACCATGAGCCTCTTGTAAGTTGGTATTTCTACCTCCTCACTCCAGACAGCGCAGCCATTCTCTGAATAGCTCTGCGGGTCAGCCCCCACAAATGTTCCTCTTAACTCCCACCCTGGTGGAAAGTAACTCCCAGATACTTGACGTACTTTTTGGCGTCACTCTAGTTTCCGCACACTCAAATTCAACCCTATATCTCTTTCTGTAGCCTCTGAGTACTACAGCCTCCGTCTTATTCTCCGCGAGAGAAAGATCATGCTCGCTCATCCAATCTTCAACGAGGACACACGTACGGGTAATCCGAAGCAAGAGTTCCTCCCTTTCCCGTGCCATCACCAGTATAGCAAGGTCATCTACGAATGCGAAGGGGGTCACACCCTCCTCATATTCGCAGTTTAAGACCCCGTCATATGCCAGGTTCCACAGCGTCGGACCCAGGACTGAGCCCTTCGTAACCCCATCCGTTCCATCCACCATCAAACCCTTTTCCACCACAATCTACCTCATAAAATAATCAGCGACCACATTCCTCAGATACCCAGGACAGTTCCTTGCTTCCAAAGAGCTCATTACGTAACCCCACTGCAATGTATTAAAAGCATTTCCGACGCCAAAGAGAATCAGGATGACCCATCGATAATCAGCCCCAATTCCCCGTGCCGGTGATCCTTGTGGCAGCTAATGTGTTAAAATGTGATAAGGCAGACATTAACTAATTGAAAGGTTATTAACTCTACAATGGTCAATAGATTTTTAATAAATTTTGTTTTGTGAAAATTTGCTTATCATTTTTTATCGAAACGGAAGAGTTATCATATTTGTTATAAATAAAAATGATGTTCGGTATCGGTAATTTGAAAAAAATATACAAAATTTCTTCTCTGTTAAATAAATAACTTATGTCATATAATTAGTTAACAAAAAACTATGATATCTATGATATCTAAAACATCCACTTTTTTAACTATGTCTCTGTTATTAATCTGAATGATTGTTTAATATAAGATTTCTTATTATAAAGTAACGATTATTTTGAAGCATAAATTTCTGATTTACCGATTTCCATCCAAATTTTTTAATGGCACAATTTTTATACTCGCACTCTGCTTTAAATTGCAATTATCTAGTCAACTCTCGTTCATTTACTATCTTCGAAGTTTTATGATAAAAGCTCTCCAGATCTGTCCGAAGTCTACTAAAAGTGACATAAAATCTCTGGCAAAAAGTAGTTTTCAATGACCGCAAACTTTTCCTGTCTTCTTAATACTGCTGACTACTTCAAAACTAGTTTATTCAATGGGGAAATAGTAAGTGCAGCTCGTGAAAGTTATTGCCAGATTTTGTACTTAAAATATTTTTGTATGGAACAATGATCAATTTATATTCGGCCGTAAAGATACAAAGTATTATATTTGTTTTTAGTATGAAAAGATTAAAATGCTTTTACAGTAATAAAAAAAATTACAATAAATATGGAACCAGAGAAAGCGTGTTTCCTAAACACATAATTTCATTCAGCTACATAAATGTGAAAACAACGACATATCTACATTAAAAAAAAGACTTGTGACTTTTTTTTCATATTTACTAGGACAAAAGCAAATGGCTGATTTACAATTTTGTCATGTAACTATAATCAATAATTTAGTTTAAAACAAATCACGGATCGTTGGTCATCACTATCACTCGTAATAACTTGTTTTAAAAGGGTTTTAAGTTCTTTGTATTGAATGTGGATACTGTTTGCCATAACTGTATCCCATCGCTGTATTCCGTAACTACATATGGGTTTGACTATTACTTTGTAGACTAACATTTCTTTGTGGTGTGCAATTTAGAATCTAATTTCGTTAGCCAGTACAAATCAAAAGGGATGTAAAATGTGCCAAGGAAGACTGGATTCGCAGAAAATGTCAAGAGATTGAAGAATACCTACAAACGAAAGTATTTTTGTTTTAAAAAAACGGGTGTGGCAGTCCAGTGGGACTGCCGGTAGAAGTTATACTTCTATACACGCGTTCGCCGTTACAAATTTATATGGGAGTAAATCTGCACAATCATTACATATGTAATGATATAGGTAAAAGAGAGCAGAGGGAAAAAGAATTAGGTATATAGGTATATGGTGCATCGTTTGCTGTATATAAACATTTGACCTGTAATATGAGTATAGTAAATGAAGGGTTGAATCAATATTTTAATGAAAATATATATTTTTATTTTCATATATGTATAAAAGGACTTGAATGCAAAAAAAAATTTTACACGTACTCTGCAGTAAAATTCATTGTTTATTTTGTTATTTATATAAAAATACAATACAATACACTGCAACATATTTCAATATAATAATAAAATACAAATTAAAATATAATATTCATAAGTATTTACAAATGAAAATATACATAACTTACTTTCGCATATGTTTAATTTATTAGGATAATAATATTAATAAAAAAATAATAATATTAATAAATATTAAATATATTTACAAAAGGAATATTTTTATTCTCGAGAGAGAAAGAGAGAAAAAATATATCTTCTTTGTCTCTCTCTTACCTATATTTTACATATATAATGATTTTGCCGATTTACTCCCGTACAAATTTCCAACGTAGAATGCGCGTATAGAAGTATAACTTTAAAAAATGTTTGTGGAAGATAAAAATGAAAAACCGACAACTCGGATTATGTTGTAAATTTTCATTTTATTTTAATATTTAGCATTTTTGCGTATATTACATATATTTAATAAGGTTAACGTGAGGTTTTTAAATATTTTAAAAATAAAAAAGGAAATTAATATTGGGATTCGAACTCACAACCACCAGCGTATGAACCAAACACGTAAAAAATTTGCCAATTAGACATGACACTACCTTATTTCAAAATTGACAGTTCTCGGTCATACAGTGATTTATTGCAATTATTATTTTGAAATCTAATAATAAAATAATTATGTACATTTAATAAATAATACAAAACATATCACATAAATAATAATATTAATATATATTTTATATATAATATTATATATATATATATATCCTTCATCCTTCGTCGTATTTCATCGTTTCTTTACTTACTCGGTAAGGCGAAACGCGTGCGTCGTTCGCTCACGAGGCGGCGACTGTCACGGTATTCTTGAGCCAAGGGCACGGAGTGACGTTTCGTTGCGTTGTGCCGTTCGTCGGTTTTGTGGTTCCGATAAGGCTCGCCTTTCGGATACCCGGCTAGCGTTCGTGTGCTTCGTTTCGAGCGTCAACTTACCTCCAGCCTGATTCGATTCGAGGACACTGCCAGGCGGGGAGTTTGACTGGGGCGGTACATCTGTCAAAGAATAACGCAGGTGTCCTAAGGCCAGCTCAGCGAGGACAGAAACCTCGCGTAGAGCAAAAGGGCAAAAGCTGGCTTGATCCTGATGTTCAGTATGCATAGGGACTGCGAAAGCACGGCCTATCGATCCTTTTGGCTTGAAGAGTTTTCAGCAAGAGGTGTCAGAAAAGTTACCACAGGGATTATATATATATATATATATATATATATATATATATATATATATATATATATATATATAATATTAAATATATATATACACAAAAGGAACATTTTTATTCTCGAGAGAGAAAGAGAGAAAATATATCTTCTGTCTCTCTCGTACTCATTATCTTACATATGTAATGATTTCACCGATTCACTCCCGTGCAAATTTTCAACGTGGAGCGCGCGTATTGAAGTATAACTTCAAAAACTTTTTTAAACAAAACACATATTTAAAAAAGCTTTAACAGACAAACATTTAATTAATTTATGTTTTAAAATCATTACAGAAACTGTGATGATATTATAATAATTCTAGGTTATACTTATAATTAATCAGAAACAAAACAATTTGTTGTGAATTCATAATTATTAACTTAAAACGAGAGAACGTAATTTAAAATTATCCAAAGAGAATTAGAATTAGGAGAATTTTCCTTTTAAAGTGCAAGCAGTCTGGAATACTCTAGAAACACATATCACATTGTGCTGTCCCAATTAAAAATTTAATTAACGAACAAGACACTTACACCCATTTGACAAAATCATTACACAAATTAGGGTATAAACTTTTAACTATTGAAATAAACATTAACCATAATCTAATAAAATCATTTGAATATAAATTAAACACCCTTAAGTTAAATATAATTGGTAGTGCTAGTGAATATATTTCTAATAATTTCAAGCATGCAATTTAAGTGAACCCAGCCTGTGAGACATGTTTACTCATAAGAATTACGTTCGGGTGTAACAATTCATTGGAGCGGGGTGTATTAACTCGAGTTAAAAACAGGAGTTACTCCACCGCGCTCCAAGCTCCAGACCATTTCTTTCCCCCTTATAGCACTCTGATGCGCGATAGAGGCACAACTATCAGTCAAATGCTCTTCATGTGGGAGTCCTGAGTAATAGAACTCCAACATGGTTCCCTAACCGATTCAAATTTAGGACAGTGTGACGCGCTTTGTTCCTGTCTAATAATTTTATTGAGAAACAAATGAAACACTATAATTTATCTTTTCACAAGATAAAAAATGGTAATATTAATAAATTCAACAATTTAAAATCTACTATATTAAACAAACAACTTATTAATATTAAATAATCAATCCAGCATTTTTTCTGCTGAAGCATGTGCTATATACAAAGCCCTTGAATTGTGCTGTGAAAACCAGTGGAACAAAATTGTCATATGCAGTGATTCACTGTCAGTATTACACTCCTAGCAAAACTTTAAATTCACAATAAATAGCAATATATTCATATTAGAAATTTTTCAACAGTTACTAAATCTATCAGATCCATATGGTACTAAATTTCTATGGGTTAAGGGACACTCAGATATTGTTGGCAATACTATTGCTGATTCTATAGCTAAAAATCTAAATTTGGCTATTAAATTTAAATGGGACAGACAATGGATTCAGTTTGGTGAAAGCAGGGGCACTAATTTATACAAATTACAAACAACAGTAGATGTTAAACAATTTTACAAAGATGTCACACTAAGTAGAAACACAGTGTCAACGGTCTTAAGATTAAAAGTAGATAACGGATGTTTTCCGAAACATCTACACAAAATAGGAGTTCTCCCAACAGACCGATGTGAGTGTGGAACTAGTATAGCTGATTTAAATCACATATTCTTCAACTGCCCACTACATCGTAATACAAGCACGTGGCTGCTAAAAGAATTGATAAAAGAGGGTTTAAGTACACCATTAAACGTAAATCTTCTATTAAGTGAAGACAATATAAAAATCTTTAAAATAATTATGATATTTCTTGTAAAAATAAAATTAAAGGTATGAGTGTAAAATTGATCGTATGCGTGAACATTTTCTTTGTATATTTACCATATATGTTGCCCACCTACCTAACCGTGGTTTATGTCTTGTTTGTTACAATAAAGCCGCTCTGATGAATCCCTGAGCGTGAAAAATGTCCTCCTTGTACAATCCTGTATGAATGAATACTAATATTTATATGTAATTACGTGGCTAAAGGTTTCAAGCCAAAGCCATTAAAAAAAAACTTATTAATAAGGGTTCTTGATAAAAAATATCTCGTTGAAATTGCATCAAACGTTAGTAAGCTTCTCTCGGTAGGTCCTAAGTTTAGCACTGAACCACGATTAGGTATGGATTCTCGTAATAAACCGCTTTTATTAGATATTGATTTTATATCATCATTTATTCCGGATCCTGATTGTAGAAATATTGCAATGACTAGATCGATTAACAGATTCACTTAAAACTCGTGCAAAGGTAGGAGTTCCCCTTCCCTCCTCCAAAGTCTCTTTAAAGAAACTAAACGATTCTCAGATTCCATTCTGAGTTAGTGGTGACCAAATCTGACAAAGTTAATGTTACCGTAGTAATGTTGAAAGATGATTACTTAAACGTTACTCAGGAGATTCTTGATAAGGATTCATCTTACGTAACCCTCCCTAGTGGTCCAATTAGTAATATTAAGAACAGATTTAATGCCTTAATAAAACGCCTTTGTCAAAATAAACAAATTGATTCAAACACTAAAAAGCAACTTTTATTCTAGAAAAGTGTATTAACTCAATCCTACACCTTCCCTAAAATCTACCTTAATTATGATATCTATAGTTTCCTCCATAGGCTCACCAATTAAATATACTGCGGGCTTTCTTACTAATTATTTTAGCTGAAGCTTATAATTCAAATAATGATTATTACATCAGAAACTCTTTCTAAGTTCTCGAGTTGTTAAACAGAAGTGTCTTAACATATAATTATGTTCTCGTCAGTCTGGATGTGGTCTCCCTCTTCGGTAATGCTTGCTTACATGTTGTTCTGGGATAAAATTTCTGCAGTATGTAGCATTGGATGTGGTAAGTTTATTAAGATGATAAGATTTTTGTTGGAATTCCACTTGTTTTTCTTTTAACAACAAATATTATAAAGTATCTTCTTAATTCTGGCTACATGTGTAATGGACGATCTGTTGGGTGTGGTTTTCGAGGTTATTTCTTTTAACGTTTGGGTTATTAAAAAGTATGTTGATGAAATTAAAATGTCGTGTCCACTAGTTTTAGAGATTGGGCTCTTAGACATTTTCAATAGCTATGACTCCCACATTTAATTTTCTCTTAAAAAGAGTATCGAAACAAAACTGATCCTTTTATTGACAAAATGTTTACCAGAGAACTGGATAACATCATAATAATTGATTGGTATAGAAAAAAGGGTAATTCTGGAAGATACTTCAACTACCATTCTTACCACAAGTCAAGCAGGAAAGTTAGTCTAGTGAAAAAAATGACTACAAGAGTTTGTAAACTAGGTGACCCTGTTTTCAGAAATAATAATCTCAACATCATTTTACAATTGTTCAGAGATAATTGTTAATCTGAATTATTACTCAGGAAAATCATCTTCAACACATTCTCTGTTATCCTTAACACATAAGAGAACCGTTCCCAAAATACAGGTTCTATGAAAGCTGGCTCTGGTTCCCATTCACTGACTAACAATATTACTAAAATTTCTTCTGTAACACTTGCATTTATTAAAGATGTTACTCCCAAATTGACCATAATTTTTGCTCAATACTTACCAAAAATGTAAAAATTGCTTATAAAAGCACTCTAGTTGTGGGATCTTTGTACAAGTCATTGAAAGACAAAGTACCAAACTCAGATAAAAGTGATGTATATAAACTTAGTTGTTTAGGCTGTGAAGGTTCTTATATGGGTCAAACCTCCCAAAAACTTTCCAGCCGTTTGACTCTTCATAAGAGAAACATTAGATTACACCTTGATAGATGTTCCCTAGCTACACATGCTAACACAACACAACACTGTTTCGGTTTTCCGAATGTAAAAAAATAGTCTTACAGTAAAGTCTTTTTGTCTCTACTTTTTCAGAAAATTCAGCGCCTATTAGCTATACTACCTTCTTTACATCTGTTATCATCCTAAGACTAACATCCAACGTTCTTTCGGTTTAAGTTAATAATTATAAATTTATAACCAATTGCTTTGTTTCTGTGTGATAGATCTTGGAATTATTTGTAGAAGCCAGGTGAGTTGTATATTGCATATTCTTAACAATATAACAACCAACCTCAATTAGTGTAAGGTAAAAAATAATTTTTTATTCTGTAATTTGTACTAAGCTTACTTATAGTAGCACCCTGATGAAGCAAATAAAGATTTGCGAAAGCTTGGTTAACTAAAAAGCGTACGTACTTCTTTATCGTGTCCTCCGCTGCATACTCAAATAGTTGAATATATATATATATATATATATATATATATATATATATATATATATATATATATATATATATATATATATATATATATATATATATATATATATATATATATAGTTATATAAAATAATTATTTACATAATATTTTCATTATATTATATAAATATGATATTTTTTCCTTTATTAGACGTTATTAATTCTTGTCAATTTGAATTTGATACTTTTGTAAATTATCTGTTTATGGAAAAATCATTAACATTACCCCCTCCCAAAATTCACTTTAAATCTGATTTAAATGTCATCCAAATACAGCGCTTATTAGAGTTTGCTTCAAATAAAATACTAAATATAATTTCAATGACAATTTTGACCAAATTATTTTCCCTTTTTGTGCTGCGGTAAACCGCAAGCACAAACGTGCATAGATATATTACAGATACATATATGTGCGAAACATCAAATATTAACAATGTCATCAGGGATATTCATTTCAGTATGTTTCAACATGTATTTCAATGGCTGATTACTTTGTTCGATGCGAATCAAACGGAAAAAAACAGCCAAACACGTCGCATTGTCATTTGAATCAAACACAGGTCCGGTTTGACTCTTGAAAGTCTCGAAAAAGGTGTGAAATAATATCCATTTTTATTATTATCTAAAAATTTTATGCTATATTGCATATAATATTTAGCAACTAATGTTTATTTAATTGCTTAAATGTCTGGAAATTTTATGTCCAAATTGTCTTCTCTTTTTGATGCATTCTGATTTATTAGCATTTTGTCGGTCTAACATGAAAGTCTAACACATTTTCAACTACTACCAATTGAAAATTCATTGATTATAATGAGACTAAAAGTATGACTATTCGCATGGACACCTAAGGGAAGACAAAGGCGAGGAAGACCAAAAAATTATAGACGAAAATAGTAAGAAAATTAAGAAGCTCCGAAGAACTTGGAAAAGGAAAATGGAACAACCGGCATGGAAATTGGGCACCGGGAAACGCCAAAAGCCATTTTAAACCATTTTGAAGAAGAAGTAGGCTAAGTTAATATTTTTGTATGATGAAGTACAGACTGATATTAGCTTGGGTTCAAATCATGGAGGAGACTAAGAAAACTCAATAGGGGAAAATTTCAACATCAGCAAAGAAAAAAATCATGAAGGTAACATTAGTGAAAAACATCATTATTAAACTGGTTGCGAAAATAATACAGAGTATTTAGGAATGGACAAATGTACCAAATAGTTTAAGATACCAAATGCATCAAGAATAAATATGAAAATTCTTATTGAAAATATCAGTTATTTGCATGTGTTCTGTCATCATATAAGCAGTCTTCAAGTATTAGAATAAAGCGTTTGATAAAGTAAAACATGACCGATTCATGGAAATTCTGAAATTCTAAAAAATAAAAACATTTATTACAATCAGCGAGCAATAGTACGAATTGAAAAAGAGACATCTGAAGACATGGAAATAAAGAGAGGAGTCAGGCAAGGCTGCATACTATCACCTCTATTATTTAACGCTTATTCTGAAGAGGTAATTCGAGAAACTCTGGAAGATGAAACAGTCGGAATAAGAGTAAATGGAGTCTTAGTTAACAGCATCAGATGGACAGATGATACAGTAATATTAGCCGATAGTTTACAAGACCTGGAAAGACCTATAAGTAAAATAGTAATGTGTAGTAGGGAGTACGGACTCTCGCTCAATATCAAAACGATGAAGTTTATGAAAATTTGTAAAAACAACCATAATACTAACGAAATCTTGATCGTAGAGGGCCAGCAGATCGAAAGAGTAAAAAAGTACACTTACCTAGGAACACTTATAACAGAAAATAATGACTACACTGTAGAAATTAAAATCAGAATCGAAAAAGTGCGTTCTAATTTTATGAAAATGAAAAAGGTCCTATGTGGCAAAGATTTAACATTAGATCTTAAAGTACGCCTAACAAAATGTTTGTACTATATTATGGAGTGGAGTCATGGATGTTAAATCTAGACACAATGAGACGACTTAACGCCTTTGAAATGTGGACCTCTAGAAGAATTATGAGGGTTTCCTGGGTAGATAGAGTTACGAACAATGAAGTACTGAGAAGAATAGGTAAAGAGAAAGAAGTTGAACTTACAATTAAAGAAAGAAAGCTACAGTAGTATGGCATCCTGCGACTCATAATGCAAGGAAAGATAGATGGCAGAAGAAGCATCGGAAGAAGACGAATTTTATGGCTTGGGAACCTGAGAGAATGGTTTGGATGCAGCTCAAAACAACTATTTAGAGCTACTGCCTCAAAAATTAAAATAGCTATGATGATTGCCAACCTTCGTAGCAGAGATGGCACCCGAAGAATAAGAAGAAGAAGTATTCGAAGACAATTGAGAGAAGCAAAAATCTCTTTATACTCTTAATAATTGTTTATAACAGACGAGACGCTACAACAAATCCTTCTGACTAACCAAAAAATTCTGTTAAGGACAGCATCTTATTCAGAAAAATATTAATATAAGGTAGTAGATTCATCCATTGAGAAATTTTGTGCTTTATTTGGCCGGATTATATCGTTCACGATGCATTTCAAATGAAATTTAAAAAACGATGCCTCTAAATAGAGTCAGCTTTATTTTGAGTGCAGTGAAATTTGATAACTCAACAATTCGACCTGAGTGATGATGATTAGTGTTTTTGTATATAGATCAATAAAAAATTGTAAAGCATAATTAACATTAAAATACATAATGTGAAATGCACATTCAACAATGGAATGATATAGACTCCACCAGACTTAAATTGTAAATTTGTTCCATCAGATCTGCGGAAGCTTAATCAAATGAGGAATATGTTACTCAACATATATTTACATTGGTATTTCGTTCACTGTTATGTTTATTTAGCACTCTTTTATGGCTTTAAAACCTAGACAATTAAAGTAAATACTTTAAGAGCTGACATTCACTGTTTGAAGTTGCACGAGATAGACACTACTTTGGTGAGATTTTAGTCAATCTTAATTAGTAGATGGTACTAAAATATGAACTATCAACACAATACAACACTAAATACTAGCATGCGTAATTTTGAATTTTTTTTTTTTTAGTATGTAATGTAAGGAAACTGAAAAATCTTAAGCAATCTTATAAATATAGATTAAATTATTTTACATGCGTTCGATTTTTTCAAGTATCGACCTTGCGAGTCGCATATTTAGAAGCAAAGAAATACCATTATCATTATACAGCCTTCTGCGTCCAAAGTTTAGAAATATAAATACAAAGAAATCATATTTCAATCTAGTGAGTGTTATGTAATTCGCGGCCAGCGAGTCAATTGTAAGTACATTAAAGTTTGTAATAAAATAAAAAGTACCATACGTCTTTCTTCTGCAGAAATGTCAATTTAAAACCCAGTTGTACTAGTGTAGTGAAAGCCCAACGTCAGAAGTGGCGTCTAGTTAAGTTTCATGAAAATTATAATCGATCCTATAAATTCAGTTATTTTTATTAGATCCCTCTAAAAGTTATTTTTAATAAATTAGAGTTTACGTCCCTTTATAAATTATCCCGGCATTTTTAATTACAATATTGTGTTTTTAGTATGGCTTGTAGTGTATTTTCGTACGAGTAGTTGGATAATTTTTATTCAGACTGTAGTTGGCATTTCATTAATTAAAACTTACGCAGGTATTGTCAAAACGGCATAGCGATGTCGTAGAAACAATTACAGCTTGTTTACTTCTTGTTTTAAAGACAATTAAACGAATTTAGTTCGCTATGCTATTTTGTACGATTCCAGAAGTAACAGTTGACATCAGATTTGTATGTGAGGATTGTGTATATACCGCATTTTTTTGTGAATTAGGTTAGATTTGTAAACAAACATTTACCAATTTACTTTATTCGGGATTAATTTTTTCTTTAAAATTACACTTTATTTAAAATTTGTTCAAAAAATATTTTTAACGACAAATAAGTGTTTTAGTCATGTAGGAAAATCAAAATCAACTCATATAATATTTACCAACCGTCACAACATAGGCCCACCTGTAAGAACGGAAAATTTAAGAATACCAAAGGTAACAGAAGTTAGTATGCGCTTATAACGAGGCGCCGACCCTCGCTCGGACCATAGAATGATATCATATTATTATCGCTATATAAAATAAATGTATTATTTTAAAAATGCCAGCGTTCACCCAGCCTCGAGCCAGGTATCGGACCATAGACTTGAACCATAGTATTCCAGCTTAGTATTTTTTCGATCCTCGTCTCTAGTACTCTACGATCAACACTACGAGGCGCCGACCACCGAGCCTCGCTCCGACCATCGTATCGATCGCCAGGTAAAATAAATGAACAATTTTAAACGCGAGCGTTCACTTCACTGTCAATGCTATGATCTAGGCAAGGATACCATGCGATGGTCTCCGTAATGAACGCACCCTTAGATACCTTAACTTCCATCTTGACCAACGTCTCACTTGGAAGAATACCAACCAATAGTATTGGCTCATTGGACGTAAATGAAAACTTAGTATCCAAAACAAAATTCTTGTATACAAAGCCATACTCAAACCTATCTGGTTCTACGGACTACACCTCTATGGCTGTGTAAAGTCAACGTCGCTGTCGTTCACTACGACTTAAAGATTCCTTTCATGAAAGAAGAAATCCATCGAGCCACGGAATCACAAAGTGAACGTACCATTCACCATGAAAATAAGCTAGTAAGGGAATTATTCAACAATAGTCCAACGACAAGAAGACTAGATAGAACCTGGCCCCAAGACCTACTTCAAAACTAAACCAAAAAAGGATAAGGTGCTTTTTGCTCGCTGTTTATAGTATAACTTTGATATGATCCTGAGGTCGTTGTAGTCAATTTTCTTTGATTTTAGTACATGAGACATTAAGCTAATGGTGCGGTAAAATAAAAGTCGACGTTAACCACTATTTGGGTAATACGTCTGAACTATAAATTTGGTTCAATAGTGTCAGACCTTTTACTGAGGTGCAATTTAATAATATTGAATATTTTCCAGAGCGCCCACAGCTATCTTTACCTTTAAGATGCGAAAACCCTGGTTGTACAGGAAAATCGAGATAGAAATGTCGTTATGGACAGTATTAAACAAAATCTTATTCACTAATGGTGTTGGATAAGCGTTTGAAATAAAAAGTTTCTGTAGGATTTGTAGGTTTTTTGTATGAAATGAAGGATCTGATAGTTTTATTACTCTATTTTTCATCTGTTTAAGTTGACTTTGGTCATCCATTAACAACTAACCTACTTTAATAATAATTATCATTAACTAAAAAAGATAACATTCCCTTGCTTTTCTTAGATACATCTCAATAAGATATTATTATAATAATACATGAACAATATAATATAATTAAAAAAAAAATTTCAATTAAGAAAATCTAAAATAATATTTCCCTATCCTGGGATTTAACTTCAATCGGTTTTACCAATGAACCTTAACGACATAAAGATTCAAAAGAACTACTTGAATTGTCAGCACATGCGCTCTGTTAAGACAGAACCTCACATTTAAATTTTCTAACAATCAAAAATTTAGTTTTTGCCGACAATTCAAAGAATTACCTCCTTTTAAATGTAGTTACATTGGGTTTTTCGATTAACCTTGGGTAAACCTTTGCGTTTTAAGTTCCTTTGAACTTAAAAACATACATTTCCAACCATACCATACATTTCCAACGTTAATAAAAAAACTTTTTTTTGTACATAGTAACAAAAAACACCACTATGTTGTTACTAGCAAAGTTTTTTAACATTCTAACTCTACAATTCTAAGTTACGGTAAGATTAATAATGTTTTTAATAGATAATATATGGTAGCTAATTATAATTTATTCTCTTTCAGCCCTGAAGAAGCCAAATTAATTCTCTTTGGCGAAAACGTTCGGCGAAACAATTGATACTCATTAGAGTCTTTTTTGCAGATTTCCCCAATATTTAAGAGTTTACTATTTAACTTATCTGCAAAGATTAAATTTCTTTTCTATATATATATATATATATATATATATATATATGTTATATATTTTTTAATATCCAAAAAGTACTATGAACTATTTTAAGTACAATTAAGGCAAAATTTCGTTGGCTGCAAAAAAAACCGATACTGAAAGGGTTAATTAAGTGAAAGTCCACTAGATCGGGCACTTAATTTATGTCAGTAGATGGGTAGGTGAGCTTTCCTGTTAAACAATACCTGTGAGTTTTATCCATCTGGGCCATATAGGTATGGTTCAAAAATTTGCTTAATTTTTCAAATATCAGATAAAAGAAAATATAAATTGTGTTACCAGTTGATATTTTTAAAAATAAGCCAAACCTGTTTTAATAATTCTAATAATTTAAATTTTGAATTCATACCACGAGTTTTGTTGTATTTTCGAAACTGCATTTCGAGTACATGAAGTTCATTATTATGAAATATTGCTTATTTGACATCAATTTTATTAAACTACGCACGAATCGCGCCAACATCATCGCCCCTCTCGCGTTACACATCATGCATCAAAATTATTGCCTTATTTGTATGATGACTGGCTGGCGACAGTGAAAAATTTTGCAAAATATGTTTGTGAAATACCGAACTGGCCAATTAGGAAGCTCGTTCAATTCTGTGTGTGTGTTTTGTTTTAGTAAAGAAACGTTTTTATATGCAAGAATTTTTAATTACACGTATTGGCTACATATTATAACAATGGTAATATTATTGATTGATACTAAAACCTGTAAAGAAGTACTAAAGACTTCCGCAAGGAGAAAAAAAAAGAATGTATAAATGACGAGATATTAAATGTAATGGAACAACGAATATAATCTAAAAACAGAGATAACAATAAATACAAGGGGATTAACCAAAAAATGAAAGAGCAGGCAAAAGAAAAATACTTTAAAGTGAAATGCAAAGATATCAATCACTTTTAAAAACGATCTTCTTCTTCTTTCAGTATCCTGTCCGATTATCTAACGTTGGCGATCATATTGGCAATGATAATTTTGTTTACGGCGGCTCTAAATAAATTAGCGGTGATCTCTTGATGCAATTCTCGAAGATTTCGGAGCCAGGATGTTCTTCTTCGGCCTGGGCCTCTCCTTCCGGCGATCTTACCCTGTATTATAAGGTATAGATTGTTATACCTCTCTGGATGTCTCATTACATGACCGAAATATTATTACTTTCGAATTCTTAACGTTTTTGTTATTTCTGTGCTCTTTTTCATTCGATGTATAACTATTTCATATCTTATTCGATCAACCCAACTTCTCTGCAATACTCGTCGATAAATCCACACCTCAAAGGCCTCCAGTTTCTTCATTAATGTCTCTGTAACGGTCCAGCTTTCCATACCATACAGCGATGTGGAGCGATATGGACAATCTTATTTTTTATTTCCTGAAGCTTTGATGGTTTGGCAGTTCTCGAACAGGTGCTTTATGAAGTAGCTTTTTAAATCCATACTTACAGGTTGGGGTGATATGGGGATACTGTTGTCGTTTATAGCTTCTTTGGCATTTTTGCCTACAGCTTCGAAAGTTCCGAAAACGCAACAGCGGAAAAGCAACAGATGATCAAGGCAATCTTGCCATAACCAAAGAAGATAAGAAGATAGTATGGGAAGAATACTTGGAGAAACTTTTCCATAACCTTAGAACAATACAAGAGCCCACCATTGAAGAAAATTCATGTCCCGAAATCCTACCAGAAGAAATAACGGCAGCCGTCAGACAAATGAAGGATGGAAAGGCACCGGGACTTAATGAAATTCCTGCAGAACTGTTGAAGCTATTAGATACAGAACAAATAAAAATAATAACTGAAATATTTAATAAAATATACAAGGCAGGAAAAATACCAGTAGAGTGGCTCAAATCGAAGTTCGTACCATTGCCCAAAAAACCAGGAAGAAAAGTTTGTGAAGATTATAGGACTATAAGCCTAATGAGACATCTGCTGAAGCTGTTTTTAAAAGTAATCCACAAAAGAATTTGCAGGTGCAGGTATTGTTTCAGAAATGTGGATGATCAACAGTAAATTCTATAAGAGAAACACTCATAAATGTTTATTTAGGTGCTGGTATTAATTTTATGCGAAAATAAGTTATATGTAAATTTATCAGTTAATATAAATATGGTGTGTGTATGCAATCAAATTACGGTACCTGCGATGTTGATC
The DNA here is from genome assembly GCF_040954645.1 of Diabrotica undecimpunctata. NCBI lineage: Eukaryota > Metazoa > Arthropoda > Insecta > Coleoptera > Chrysomelidae > Diabrotica > Diabrotica undecimpunctata. The sequence continues at coordinate 36,713,134 of NC_092807.1, read as the reverse complement.
TTATACTTCTTCTTCTTCCACAGTGCACAGGAGGGAAAGTCAGATGGGGCAGAATCTTCTTAAAAGCCGCGTCGTCAGGTTTACACAAAAAATACTGAAGTGTTTAGCGCGCTGATTTATACAAGACTAAAACTGAGGTGCGTGTCGTCTCGTAGCTTTGCTCCCTTAAGACTTTAGGGGGCGGACTGTACAGGTCCGTATTAATTCACGATTGACAAGACATACACACACGTTAATTAAAGAATTAAATATAAAAATAAAATAATAAAAATTATTAATAAAAACTAAGAATATATGTGGAGGGACGTAACAGTGGAGATGTCAGCTATAATGTTTTTATATGTCTGATTGACTACAAGAAGGATTCTATAGAGTCAGGCAAATGATGAAAGTGCTGAAGAGGACAGGGATTGACGGAAAAGATTTAAAAAAATAGCTAACTTGTATCGGAATCAATTAGCGGTGCTCTGAATAGGTGGAGAATATACAGATCAGGTCAAAATCTCAAAGGGAGTGAGACAGGGGTGCATAATTTCACCAATGATATTTAATCTGTACTCGGAGCACATTTTTGAGAAGGCTCTAAAAGATATTGATGAAGGCATCTCAATAAATGGAGTCAAGCTCAATAACCTGCGGTATGCAGAATAATACAACAGTTTTTTTCAATACCATAGAAGGGCTGCAAAACTTAATGAACAAAATAACGGAAACAAGTAGAACATATGGACTGGATATAAACACCAGCAAAACCAAGCTAATGATCATCAGCAAGGAAAACATAACTGGAGCAAATCTGTATGTGAACCATATGAAAATTGAACGTGTCAAACAATACAACTACCTGGGAACTATAATCAATAAGTCGTGGGACAATACCCAAGAGATTAAATGTCGCATCGGAAAGGCAAAAAGTGCATTATTGACTATTAGCTATGTGTTCAAGAGCCATGACCTCACCTTAGAAACAGAAATAAGGCTCCTTAAATGTTAAGTGTACCCAGTGCTTCTGTGCGGAGTAGAAACGTGGAAATTGAAGGCGGAAACTCTTCCAAAACTTCAGGCTTTTGAGCTATGGTTATACAGAAGCATCCTGAAGATACCATGCATCAAATGATACAAAGTCACCAATGAAGAAGTGCAGTACTTCAGTACTGGAGGATGAACACAACCGAGGATTTGGTGAAGGGCCGTAAGCTGCAGTACTTGGGACATATAATAAGAAATCAAGGCAGATACGAGCTACTTTAATGCATTTTGGAAGGTTAAATTGAAGGAAAAAGGGCCCTAGGATAAAGAAAAAGGATAAAGAATATCCTGGCTTGCTAACCCGAGAGCATGGTATAGAAAGACCTCAACACAGCTATTTCGTATAGCAACCAACAAAGTCATCATAGCCCGAATGATCGTCAACGTTCGGAACGGACAAGCATCCTAAGAAGAACAAGCTTCGCTATTTCAACATATGATTAGACCCAGAGAAACTTGATGCTTGTATCTTTAGTATGCAATTTATTTAGTTCTTCCTTTATTAGTAAAGCTAATGGATGCTGCGTGTATATTTTCCTGATTATTTGTGGAAATGACAAAGAATCTGTCACAATTAATATTTTGTTCATCTTATTTGCATTGGCTTGTAGTATCGCTTGGTAAATTGCATATTGTTCTAGTTAACACGAGAATCAAAAGTTATCAAATTTTTACCCTCGAGCTGATACAAATTTTATTTTGATTTATTTCGCGCGCCTAACTGATATTCAAAATCGCCGATCGATTCAATTGTTGTTTCTGGGAGAACAGTTCATTTTACATAAAAAATGCTAATAAACGGTTTTGTTCAAAAGTATCTTAGCTACATTTTCTATTTGAAACATTTTTTCTATGGCGTACAGATTCTTGGTAAATTCGATTTTTTTCCGTGTTCCACCCTCTACGTGGGGGGTTTTAGGGGAAAGCCCGAGGGTAAAAGTGGTAAACTTTATTGCATCTTTTTTAGCGTCCTCAAATTGAAATTTTCGGCAAAATTCAATGTGTTTGTATGATTTTTAGTGGTTCAGTGACATTTTCGTCTCTGACGACTGGAGTATCCTTTCATATTATATTCTATTCAAGTGTTAATAATTTTTCCATATAGACCTCCACTCGAGTATAAAATACTGATACCTCGGTAATTTTTACTCTCCTACTTACTACCTTTTTTGTCTATCGATGAAATAAATGCTTGCTTCCACTTATTTGAAACATTTCCTCCTTTTATACATTGCGCAAAAATGTAGTTGATAGTATTTTTCACATACTTTTCCAGAAGCTGCCTTAATTTACTGTATCGAAATATTATCAGGTCCAGGTGCCTTTCTGTTTTTTATTTGTTGGTCTTCCTTTATAGCTTCTGCAGGGGATATGTCGTTACCTTGTTAGTGTTTAATTAAAATTAGTGGGATTTTTCCCCGACCTCTGTCATCAGAGACTTGTAATATTCCCTCTATTTATGTGCTTCAAATAACGAAATACTTTCATGTTCCTTTTTGTCTGTTTTAAGGTCTTTTAATAGTTTCCATGCGTTTGTGGTATAAAATACATTACAAAGTATTAATTACAATAATTTGTAGTATTTTGTGTAGAACGTTGTGACAATAGAATCAATCTCATGACGAGTAAGTCTTACATTTTTTGTGTGACTTCTTCTTTTTTTTACGCTTAGAACGTTGATTATTAGCATAGTAATTCTTATCCTGCTTAGTGTACTTCTAAATAGTTCTAACGATGTGATCCGTACTACTTCCACAGATTGTGGAACCACGAGTCTTCTTCTACCTTACCCGCGTTTGCTGTCTATTTTTCACTAGATAATCAATTAAAGTAGACGGTATTTATCGTGTCTCAATATGTGGCCTAGATATTCAAGTTTTTTCTGTTTAATTGTGTTCACGATTTCTTTCTCTTTTTCAATTCTGTGGACTACCTTTATGCTGGTGTCATTTTTGGTCCAGGATATAGGAAAAATGGGTCGGTACACCCATATTTCGAATGCTTCTAGTTTTTTTATAAGCGTCTCTGTTTGCGTCCAAACCTACGCACCACATAGTAAGATCGGAAAAATAGCATTTAACTAGACTTAGTTTTAGAATAAAAGACAAATCCTTGCTTATGAGAGAAAAACTCTCTGCAAGAATGCTGCAGAAATAACTGCGCTAATTTACGGCATGTATGTTCGAGGATCCAGAGGTCTTAGTGGAACAACTAACACATATGGATGAAGCTGCAGTTACCTGGGAAAAAAAGGAAAGCATCAATGTTTAAAATGTAAGAACCTTTACCTCCTTTACATTCGTTAAATTCATTACCTCCTTTAATGTCCTTCTCTAACTCCTCCTTATATCCGATTTTTGTTATTTTCCCTTAATTTATGTATTTTAATTATTTCCTTCTATTTCGTATTTCTGTCTTTTGTGTTTTTTATTTCTATTACTTGTGACAAGTAGCTCTTTTGGACAACAGACTCAGTAATACACATTTTTGAATTAAGTAAAAATATATTCGAAATAAATAAATTACAAAATAAAATTAGATCTTAGGTAATATAAACAATAAAAATTATAACGTCAATCCTGGCGACGACGGAGATATGACCCACAGTTCAATAATCTGTGAAAAATAAAATACAATTAATGGCATACAATCTAAACGGCCTAAATCTAAATCCATTCCCTTGGTATGTTTCCTTCAAATAAGCATTTATTAAAAAGTATTTTTAGGTACCTGATGACTTCTTCTCCTCCTTCTTTCTGGCTGAAATGTTGAAAGAAGGAGGAGAAGAAGTCATCAGGTACCTAAAAATACTTTTTAATAAATGCATATTTGAAGGAAACATACCAAGGGAATGAAATACTGCTAACACAATATTAATACACACAAAAGGGGACAATACAGATCTGAAAAATTATCGTCCAATATCACTACTATCACAACTTTACAAAACATTCACAAAAATAATTACAAATAGATTGACAACAAAGTTCGATGTATATCAACCAGTAGAGCAAGCCGGATTTAGAAAAGGGTTCAGTACATGTGACCATCTTCACACACTAAAGGTCCTAATAGAAAAAGTTAACGAATACAATTTACCAATCTGTTTAGCATTTATAGACTACGAGAAAGCTTTTGACAGCATAGAATTATGGGCTATTGAGGAAGCACTGGTCAACAGCAGAATAGATTCCAGATATAGGATATTAATACATAATATATACCAACATGCTGACATGGTAGTCACGATGGATAACGGAATGAAAACGAGGCCAATAAAAATCAACCGAGGAGTAAGAGAGGGAGACACCATATCTCCAAAACTATTTACTGCCGCACTTGAAGACATCTTTAAATCACTAAATTGGGAAACGAAGGGACTGTCGATAAACGGAAAGTATTTAAACCATCTAAGATATGCAGATGACGTAGTACTAATAGCCGACAGCTGGAAAGAACTGAAGACGATGATCGATGAGCTTCATACGGAATCCATAAAAAAAGGACTGAAAATGAATCTGAGTAAAACTAAGCTAATGTCGAATAAAGATGATCAACCGACGATAACCATCCAAAGAACAAAAGTGGAACATGTAGAAGAATACATATATCTGGGTCAGAATATCAAGGTAAACAAAGAAAACCAAACTACCGAAATAAGCAGACGAGTAAGAATGGGATGGGCCGCATTTGGAAAACTCTCATACATACTGAAAGACAAAAAGATACCCCAAAACCTTCGAACCAAAGTGTTCGATTCTTGTATCCTTCCCGTTCTCACTTATGGAGCTCAAACCTGGACATTCACAAAAAAGAACATGAACAAGATTCGAAAAACTCAGCGAGCCATGGAACGACAGATGCTTGGTATCTCACTAATAGATCGGCAAACGAACGAAGTAATCCGGAACAAAACAAAAATAAAGGACGCCGCGAAACAAGCAGCTAAATTAAAATGGAAATGGGCTGGACACAACGAACGTCTCGAAGATGGTAGATGGAACAAAGAAGTCGGAAACTGGCGACCGTACGATGCGAAGAGACCAAGAGGAAGACCTCAAATGCGCTGGAGCGACGATATCAAAAGAGTCGCAGGACCAATGTGGAAACGAATAGCACACAACAGGGATGAATGGCGAGTTCGACAATTCGGATAGAAAAAGGGCTAAAAAAAAAAAAATCTAAACGGCAATTACGGTGTGTTAATACACACAGAAGGATCGAAGGAATAGAGATGGGACGGGCCAATCAACACTATGCCTGGAGAGGAACAAATGGTGACCAATCAGTACTCGGTCACAGGAGAGAATAAGGAATTGCCACTAGATCAATACTTTAGCAGAAGCGGTTGGCCTTCAGTCAATACCCTAGTGCTGGTGGAGTTCTCACTAGATTATTACTTTAGCGGAACTCTTGTTCTTGCGGCGGCTGCTGTTTTATATGGTTGTAGACCTTCTCCTCTAGCACGCATCAATGGAAGAGGAACTTGTGGAAGGAATGCAAGTGTACGGAGTGCTGACGGTACCTAGGCGATAAATAAATTTACATCCTTTGTTGTTAAATGTAGTTTTCAGTAGGTAGTGATCACTGCCTATTAAATTAGAGTAAAATTTAAATGTGCGTAAATGTTATGGAATATTTGAGTGAGTCGAACAAAAGAATAACGTTTGAAGTTTGAAGCACAGTGAATAAGAAGACAATATAGGCAAAGCTTGTAGATGATTTCGATCCAAACAGAAGCTGAAAGTTAATTACATGGAAACTCTCGAGTTTATTAGATGCAAGTATGTAAGAGGGAATTTCCAATTCAAACGAAGTAATGCTCGCGATAGCATTCCTTCCAAGACTACAGGGTGAGCCATAGTAAAGTTCTATTTATTGCTTTTTTGATCATTTAAAATAAATCAATTTCGAAGTTTTTAGTAAAATTGCAACTATTTTAGGTCAATATCTATTTCTTGTTGGAAATGTACTGACATTAATTTATTCAATTATCGTAGTCATCATACCTCAAGATTGTTGTATTTGGTTTATTGTTTGTCTTTTGTGTTATATCCTTTATTTTCTCAAGCTGTCAGGGTAACGGCAGCTGTTTACTTTAAAGGGCTTCTCTCGAAACCACGTTTTTTCAGCTGGGTCTCACTCGTATTTCGAAACTATTGCATTTATCAAGATGAACCAAACGGCATTGTATTCTAGATGTCTCTCTATAGCTGCTACTAAAACCAAATATATTTATTGTTATTTAAAAAAGGTTTAAGCAATTTTTTTAAATTAATTAGATGGCTTTGGTAAAGACCAATTAGTCAGACAAAATATAACAGACGAAAAAATAATGACAAACACAGATGACCCCAGACGTATAACTATAAATGGCCGTAAGAAAGAACAAATCCAGGAATATATCTACCTAGGCCAAATCCTGAGACTTGACAAAGAGAACCAAAGTGCGGAAATTACTAGAAGAGTAAGACTAGCATGGGCAGGATTTGGAAAACTTAGTTGGATACTTAAGAACCGCAAAATACCCCAATACTTGAGGAGCAAAGTGTTCAACCAATGCATCCTTCCTATCATGACATATGGATGTCAAACCTGTAACGATAGATATATTTTGCCTACCATAGGGTAAGATTATGGGGGTAGAAAATTGAGGACAGAAACTATGGGGGCGAAGATAGGGCAAGCAAAAAAATCGTTACTTGTGCGAACGGGCACTCAGGGGTTAGTTGGAGAGCTGGGTCGTGGGTAAGTGAAAAACAAGGGTTCGGATTTGGGCAGCTACAAAAAAATGAAATAAAGGGGTACTTACATAAATCTCCTGGACAAAATGAATAAAATTGACAGACAAGAAATACCTCTAGCTATTTCAAATGGACGCCGCTTCGAGAAGACTTCCTGCTGGAGGAAAGAAGGGTTCTACTTTCCTAATAAGTAAACACACAAAAAAGGTTAGGAGATTTTTCTAAAATAAGCACAAACAAAATAATCAGACAAATAAATCAAACGTTTATTTTTGTCTCAAACAAATAGTTATCAAAAATACAGATTGCACAAGAAACATACTAAATAACATAATAACAAAATTAACAAAAACTTACGTGCTTATCTGTTTACAAAGGAGATTACATCTGTTTACAAAAATCTTCCAAATGATTCCTAGGTTATTTATTAATATGGCCAAATTAGATTATTAAAAATTAAGGATATCCTTGTTTATGAAAATATCTTAAAATTTAACCTTATATATGGAATATCTTTTTTATACAAGCAAATTAAAATTGTTAAATATTACAATTTTTAAATTGTTATGAAAGCAATTAATTACTTTAGCAAAAAATGTGTGTTTTTACTTTAAAATTTAATCGCTTAAAAAGTTACCTGAATTCACAAACTTTGCCACTTAACTTTGAAAAAACTTGCTATCTCTGGAATTGGAGCTGCAAGGACAAAACTCTCAACTGAACAAAAAGGAAAAAATTTATATACTCAGGAAAGAAGATCCGACGTAGATGGAGTTGGATTAAGCAGGCAAACGACAACAAAGCTGGTGGGACATCCTATATAATCATTTTTCAAAATTTCTTCAGTTCCGGTGTACTGCACAAATCTTACGGTGATTACTCTGTTCTAAACTGCCATTATGCAAAGAGTATTATCACCTTAACCGGTCTTAAGACATTACACAAAAAAATTGAATCGACTCCTGATTCAAAATCGCCCAAACATCTTTTTAGTCTGAAATCTTTTGCTTGACTCCCCTTGCGTTAAATTTTACAAATTCAACCAAAATAAATTCCCCTCGCGTCTCACAGCTAGTTTGTGGTCTAAGATGCTAAACAAACAATCTACCCTCGACACTCGCTCGTCGACAACCTTGAAATATTCCCAGCTTTATTACGTTTTAGAAAAATTGAATACCTGACTTGCAATATTTTTTCTAAGAACCTCTTTTTCAACCGAAATATTAGGGGACTCGAATGTAAACAAATCGTTTTCAACGACAAAAACAACTGAATACAAAACTTGATATTAGGAATCTCAACTTAAAATGCCATGTTATATTGATCGTTTTAAAATTCCTTTATAAGAGACAAACGCAAATAAACAACTCAGGGGTGTACTACAAAACTTAAAACAGAATTTATACTATTATATAGATATTAAATATAAAACGCTACAAACCTGGACCCTAACCAAGGCAAACATAAATAAACTAGCCACAACAGAAAGAACAATGGAAAGAGCAATGTTAGGTATACGATTGTCAGATAAAAAGAGGAACGACTGGGTAAGATCCAAAACAAAAGTCAAGGACATAGCAACAAAAATTGCCAAAATTAAATGGAGCTTCGCGGGCCACACTGCTAGACAAAAAGACCAACGTTGGAATACTACAATACAACATTGGAGACCTTACGAAAGTAAACGACCAAGAGGAAGACCACAGATGAGATGGGTTGATGATATTAAAAGAATAGCCGGAAGAAATTATAAATATGTTGCTCAGGATAGAGACCGATGGAAGGAGTTGGGAGAGGCATATGTCCAAACATGGACTACAGAAGGCTAAGAAGAAGAAGAAGAAGACGAATGATCGGAATTATGAGCAGAAGATCACTAGTGTAGATACAAAAGGGCAGTGGTCTAAGTACTGATTCTTGTGGGACTCCGCTATTGACTGTTTTATATAGTGAATAGGCTTTCACAATACGAACCCGGAAGTATTTTTCCGATAACAAATTTTAAATTTAAGTGTTTAACTTTCTGCGGACACCATAGTAAATAAAAGTCTTAGTAGACTACATCATGAGAATCCCGATTGTTTAAAAATGGCGACCAATTTTTTATACAAATAAATAAGTTTATGATCGTTGAACCACCCTTGATAAAGCCATACTGTTGGTGAAAGATGACATTTTTTTGAAGTAGAAACTCATACATAGCTTATGAAATAACGGATCCAATGACCTTGCTGACAATAGAAACCAGTCTAATCGGACGATAATCAATAATATTAAATTTATTTCTCTTCTTGAATATAGGAGTAACCGAAGATAATTTCTAGGATGCGGTATGAAAACCCTAATTGAAAAAAGCACTCAATATGAGTAATATAAGGATGGCTACAGATTCTATACATTTTTTAAGGAAAAAAAGGTGAGACCATCTAATGCAGGTGATGAATTATTGCGTAGTCGGCATAAATGATGTTTAACTGCATCCAGTCTAAAGGTCTGTCTTATTCTGACAAATCTATATATAATATTCTAATCAAGTTTATAAACGATTCTAAAATAAAAACTTAAACATCTTTATAACAATTTTCTGTGGCAAAAAGATTTTTTGTCTAATGCCATATCTCTCTCTCTGTCTCTCTCTCTCTCTCTCTCTCTCTCTCTCTCTCTCTCTCACACACACACACACACACACACTAATTTTGATTTTTAAATTTAATTTTGTTTTGAATTTTATTGAATTATTAAGCAAAGTAAAATTAATAACGCTTTAAAATTATCATTTTTTAAGGTGGTTAAATTTATTAAAGAGTTTATTAAAGAATATACCTTTTTGTTAGCATACTTTACCTTTAAGACTAATTATTTTTTTAAAAAAATTTTTTTGAAAGGTTTAAATAGTTTCTGGTTTAAATAATTTACAAAATATATAAAATTATGACTATAATTACAAAAAAATATGTTGTTCACCCTATATGATTGCTATTACTGCTTCACGCGCTTCTGTTCTGATCTGTTCTGTTCCTACTCTGTTCGGTTCTCAGTTTGATTTCGAAACTCACAAGCAAAATTTATTATTAGGAAACAAGTTATTCAATATTCCGGATCCTTTGATGTTCGATGTCGGCTAACATAGCTTTTAGCTTCAATTTTCAGGCTTTTCTCGACTCTCAACATTTTGCCATCATTGCCATCGTTCCTTCAACAACGATGCTGACGCTGAAAAGAGGCACACTTAAGAATTATTACTTGCTACGCTTTAGACGGGAAATTGGCCTTCTTTTTATCTACTGTGGGTATATACAACGGTATTTCACTGAATTTGTAGCAAAATAAAGCTAATTGACCACTTAGGCTCTTTGTTTGGCTTTGAAGTAATAACTTCAAGTCTATCAAAATAATGTTTAAAATTTTACAAAAGTAAATTATACATACCTTAATAAATAGAAATGTATGTATATATTATTTAGTATTATTATAATTAAAAGACAATCTTAATAATGAAAGTAAGAGACTACAAAAAAAGACGGAGATTTTGGAAAAAAAACGTGATCATAGTTAATCAAATCCCATCGTCGTTTATTTCAAAAAAGATAATTAGTTGTTCATATTAAAAATATAAATATGAAATCTCGTTTTTTTTGCTATACGTTATAGAAATATTCTGAGGATAATAAAATTACACAAATTATAACAGTACCTACTACATACTAAGTTTGTTATGCGAATAAAAACAAAATGGCTAACTTTTAAAATGTAGAAACGTCTTATTTTACATGTAAATTTAAAAAATAAATTTGGATGGGACAAATAAAAGAGGATAATATCTAACCATATTTATTATACATATATCAAAACTGAAATGAAACTTTGATATTATTCAAAAATAAGCAAAAGCTGTACAAAATGTGAAAATGATATGGCAAAGTGCATGGCAAAATGTATGGTTGAATTCTCGTAGTGGGATGAATTATAGGCTTAATGCTGTTGAAATATAACTTGTTGTAGTTGAACGTAGTGTGGTTGTAGATGAATGATGAATATGTTTCATGTAGGTGTGGAGTTGTCTGTAGTAGGGTATAGGTTGCTACTGCAGCTTATTCCCCGTGCTGCAGGGAGTCCTGTACCAAAAATATGGACAAAAATTAATTATTTTGGTCCTTGTTGTTTTTAAATATAAAACGCTTACACAATGGTGTGTACAAACTTAATTGTGGCGACTGCCCAAAAACTTACATCGGTCAAACTGGTAGAAATTTTAATAAACGAATAGCAGAACATAAAAGGGCTTTCAATAATAGAAATACAGATTCTACATACGCACTTCACCTTCTAAATCATAATCATTCTTTTAATGACGAATTTAAAATTCTACAAATATATTCAAAATTAAGGCCTTAAGCTATCTTTGTTAGAATCTATGGAAATCAACAAATTAAAAAACACAGATATAATTCTGAATGACTAACTTGAATAAACAGTTCTCTCCTCCTCAACCTATTTCATTAGAGACTATAAAGTGTAAACGCATGCCAAAAATAGATCACAGATCACCTGAGAAAGGCAATCAGCCGAAACAGCTGTAGTGATAAGAATTTAAAACAAATTTTGTGGAACTTTTGAAAACAAAGTTTTCAGTGTTTTATTGTTACATAAAATGAATTTCCATATATATATATATATATATATATATATATATATATATATATATATATATATATATATATATATATATATATATATATATATATATATATATATATATATATATTTTAAACCTAAAGGTAAGATTTATACTATTACAAGAATTAATATTAAACACAACAGGCTTTCGGGTTGAACTGCATTAATTATCACTGCGCCGAGCTCTCGACATATTCTTTGATGCCTTCTTCAGGGCTTATGAGGTTTCAGTCTCCCGAGCCCCCAGATAGTACTACACTGATCACTTATCAATATATTACTGCAGTAATGCCTTGGAAACCCTGAATAAGACATTAGAGAGGATGTTGAAAGCTCGAAGTAGTGATAATTGGGACACAGTTCAACCCGGAAGCCTGTTTATTTTAATAATAATTCTTGTAACTGTATTAATTTTAGCTTTAGGTTTAATTGTAATAGCCTGGTAATCTTTCGGAACATTATATAATATATATATATATATATATATATATATATATATATATATATATATATATATATATATATGTTCGGATAAATTTCCGCGGTCAGATGAATGAAAATTACTTAGTTCTCGGGAAGAACCGCGTTGAGAATTTATTACTCGACGTTTCGGCACCCATTTTGGAGCCATTATCAAGAGTGATACGGTTCGGTTCGAGTTCGGGGTCTCAATCTGCCTACTCCCCTCACTCGAGACGTACCAGTATCGTGTTCTGTATTGCAAGAACTGTCTTGCTACTTCAGCCCTAGCCCAACATCATATTCAAACAGGCCACAAAATAGATTTCGAAAAAGCAAAAACCATCGCCCCCATCCGCTCCTTAAAATCGAGAATCATTCGTGAAGCTATCGAAATCGAAAAACGGCCTAACAGCTTGAACAGCGACCTCCCGCCCACACCGCTCAGGCCACGTCAGTTCAGACCACGTCAGCGCATACCGTTCCCGCGCATACAGCGAGTATAAAAGCAGCCACACAGGGTAAGACCGGTTGTCACTCGACACTGAGGAGTAGGCAGATTGAGACCTCAGTGCCGAGAGACAGTTCTTGCAATACAGAACACGATACTGGTACGTCTCGAGTGAGGGGAGTAGGCAGATTGAGGCCCCGAACTCGAACCGAACCGTATCACTCTTGATAATGGCTCCAAAATGGGTGCCGAAACGTCGAGTAATAAATTCTGTGTCTATTTAGTAATATGTTATAGCCTTGTTCTTTAACAATATCCCGTATGTACCAATCAGACTGTGTTTTTTTCTAAAAGTTTGCAACACCTTGGGGAATATTCTAGCATCTACAAAATACTAAAATTAAAACTTAACTATAGCCTCAGGTTTTGTTAACATTTTATTTTTTCATTTATTCGCTTATCTTCGATGATAAAAAACTGAGGTGCTGTAACAACTAGCCATGTTTTTTATCAATAAATCCTCATTTCTGCTTAGTTTAATAAACAAGTCTAAAGTAGGCTATGATAAATTAACAATTTGATATGTCAAATTTTAAGCAGTCAAAAAGTGTCTAGTTTGTTGTGAAAATTGGTAGGTTTATTATTTAAAGTTTCAATTAAGTCCGTAACTTTGTTTTCTTCTCTGGTGGAAATTGAACGACTACAGCATATCTCCCGGACAAGCTAGACCTCGAGTTACTATAGTTGTTCAAGGCCGTTTTTTGATAATGCGCTTTAAGAGAACGATTTATTACTTCAAGGAATCTTTTAACGGAACTAAGCGTGGTTCATAACATCCATACCATCCATTGGTATCATGAGGAGACATAGAACATGACTTGCGTATTCTAAGACCAGGTATAGACCCAGCATTAACTGGCAACCACTGCAGAGCTAGATTGCAATTTTTCAGAGCCCACGTAAACTGGAATAATAACGACTGGGAAAACTATCTTTTTACGGATGAATATAGATTTTGTCTCAATAGTCTATTGATGCTCAGTAAAAGTCTCAGTAAAAGTTCTTTAAACAGTGGAAGGTACATAACCGATATTTGAACTGAGTTTGCTGTACCTTTCGCTCGTTGTATTGGTAACAATTTTCTCTCATAATTCTCGACTGTCGTTCTACTTCCTCGGTTAAGCATTTTTTTGTAGGCTTTATTTCTTTTTTTTTTACAAACTTGCATTTATTATTAAACCACGGGATTGCGAGCGTACATTTGTATTTGTATCTCATTTTCTGTTGCTGGTACAATAAATTTTTGTATTGTTGAATGATTTAGCAGATTAATTGAACACACCAAGGCACAATCTGGGTTGTAGAGCCAATGATAATGATAATGATGATAATGATGAGTATATATTTTATTCCCTAAATCTATGGCTAACATTTTTCAAGTACTGTTTGGCAACTATTGCATCTTTTAGCTTTTGTACATTTCATTTTTTTTGAGACTATTTTTTTCTTTATTGGTATTTGATATTTTTTCTTTATTGGTATTTATTTAAGGTTAAGACCACTAAGAAGTGATCTGAGTCAATGTGAGCGTGTCTTGAATTTAATAATTTATTTATTGAATGTGACTTGTTGTTTTTTTATTAGAGTTCCAGGTTACGCTGTTTATGTTTCTGTGTTCAAAATAGGTTTTAGAAACTGTTGTGTTTAGAACTGCTGGTAAGTCTATAAGGCGTAGTATATTCTTACTGCTTTCAGTGTGTAGAGAATATGTCCTCCTATATTAAGGGTAAAAGTCGGCGTATTCATGTCACCTAGCACGATTTTAATGCCATTTTTGGAATAGCTCCGAAATATTTTTTCTAGATAATCAAAGACCTGGTCTTTTTCTACTTCTGGTTTGTCATCAGCCAGATCATGCACGTAAATCAAACGGACATAAAATTATTTTTCTTTTTAGCGTAAAAAGCATATTATTTGGCAGTAAAATTTAAAATAACTTATCGGTTTTGGTTCACATAGATCAAGATATGAGAAATATGGAAATACGTGCTTGGCGGAGGAAGGCGATGGATAGGGACGACTGGAAAAAAATTCTTGGGGAGGCTAGGACCCACACAGGGTTGTAAAGCCAAAATGATAATGATGATCGGTTTTGGTTCTCTGATTTACAATGTACAGTGTATTTGAATGATAACTTTCATTACAATATAATACACGATATAATATGCTTCTTTGAAGGATACCAGTTTCTGTCCATCGAATTTGCTGCAGTGCTAAAATATCAAACCTGTGTTTGTTCATAATATTTATTAAAGATAGAAGTGCTCCAGCTCGGTACAAGGTTCGACTATTCCAGGATCTCAGTTCCATGTTTTGTTTGCAGACTCGTCGTTGTAATTTTAGTCTGTCTAATACCCAAGGTTCCCTATCATATAATTTGTTTTTACAAGAAGACTGTTAACCTCTTCTTGTTGACCTCTAGCAGTGGCGGATCTAGACATTTGCCTTGGGAAGGGAACTTCCAACTTGGAGGGGGAACTTTCAATGAAACACCAACCAAAATACATAAAAAATATAAACCCAAACTACGTAAAAGATATAAATAATAGGTTTTCTTTAATTTTTGACCTTTTTGGTGGGAGGGGAGATTTCTCTATTCCTCACTTCCGTGTATTTGCCCCTGGACTCTAGTACTACTCTGTCCTGGAACACCAATGACTCTTCTATTAGGGTTGCGATACCTTAGTCTGTTTTGAGTCGCGGTTGTGTTTTATTCCCCCCTTAACCGCCGGTCACTATCCGTTGTCAGGTAGGACCGACAAAAGGCAAGGTAGGACCAGTAATCAGCGTCTATCCCTATTTTCCCTATCTAACTCAATTAAAATTTTGGGTTAAATTATTCTTAGCAAAGTTAAATGACCTATAGCAATGTTTCCTATGAGTATGAGGAAAATTGTATTACTCTGATTACTCTGCTGCATCCCAGACGACGAAATGTGTAACTTTACTCATGAAAAATAATACATGAAGAAAAGTTGTTTATATAGTTTAATTTGCGGTAAGAGTTCTCCAAGGTAGCAAACTTTTATTTATAAAATTTATAACTTATTTTCGTACATTAATAATTATACTTTTAGATGTAGCAATGTTGATATTGTTGTGTGGGTGAAAACTAGGTATTAAAATGAGAATGCGCAGTTGCTGATACGGGATATCTATGCTAAGCCTAAAATTCTTTATAAAAAAATGGAAAAAATGTGGATTATTTTAAAAAATAGTCAAAAAAGACAAAGAAATCTTTTTTAATTAAAGAGAGTAATAATTCGTTTGTCTATTTATTTACGGTGAAATTTATGCACACTTTTTTTGAAAGTAAAAACCAAAACCCGACCTTAAACAAAATAATGGACCTTAACTTCTTTGTTTTTATAACTACAGAACATTCCTTGGCAATATAAGGTTCAGTGTTGTACAATGACATGTTTTTTATTTTATAATGAGGTTGTATGGCATGAATCGATATATTTTGTTCTTTATTACCGTAAAAATCCCACTAAGCCGTAACTTATCTTTATACTAAAAGCTTTATATATCATAAAAACTGAGATTGTGCTTTAAGTCAAACTACAACTCTTTCCTACCCAATATATTTTCCCATAGTACGTCCATGTCATTTGCTCCGTTGGATAATAGATTCTAGCAAGATCTGAAATTCCTTTATGGATCAAAATTCCTTTTAAAATGAAACTTTGATGGACCGCATGATTTTGCATGCTTTCAATATTCACAAACTTGTATTGATTTCTTGGGGCAATATAAAATTTTCAAATTGGAAATTCTTTCGTAACAATGTATTTTCTCGATATCGGCGGGTTTCCTAACAGAACTCCGTACACACTTCTAAGTGAAATTTCATTGAAGAAACCCTTTCGAGTCTTCGCGAACGTCTTTGGCCTCCCTTTTTCGATAATAGTAGCGACGCTATATTTCTAATCAAAGCTACACCTCGTTTTGGAGTTTCTATATAGATCTTGACAACACTTGGATACAGAATTTCAATAAATAAATATATTTTTATTTTATTCAACAATTTAAAAGTTCTTTTTTTATTAGATTGGGTAAATTCTGTTACAATATGTAAAATATTATCAGTATTATTATATATATATCGGTTTGCCACATTTTACGACATTTCAATAAGTCATTTTGTAAATACTTTTTAGAGCCCTCTCTTCCATTTTACACCTTTGTCAATTACTTTACTCTAGTTTATTTTAGTTGTTTCTGGCCACCTTATTTTCATTTCTGGTTTTGTTCTGGAATACTTCTTTATATATGGGTGTACGTGCATATGACCACTTCTTTAATTTTCCTTAATTGCATACATCATCTTTCAATTTTTCCTTTTTTCTTTTAGACATCTTGGCTGGTGTCCTTTGACCATGATTATTTTTCAAATTTTCACATCTTAATAGAAGCGTACTATAGTGATTATAAATATTGTAAAGGGATTGTATTGCTCTTTTTGCGCTGTGTCTCCATCTATCTGAATTTTGGGTTGCACCTATCACTTGACAATGTTCGTGTTTAACAATTTTTTGACAGTATCCGTACATCGGGTTGGTTATCACTCTGGACTTCTTCTCACAGATTTTCTCTACACTACTACTCTCTTCATTAATCAGCACGTGTTACACGTTCGGAAAATGTTAATATTTTTAAAACATGTACCTCCTAATTGATACTAGCTCCTCGAAAACTTCTACAATCCTTAGTTTCTAATTTTTGACTAGTATCTATTGTTACATAGTGTATCTGATTATAGGTTTTAGTGTTTAGTTAGGAAGAACCAGCTTCTAAAGTGAATATTTTTTAAAGTGATTGCAATTACTGAGTAAGATGGATGCAGTTCCAATTTTTGTAATTTTGGGAAAGTCCAACACTTTATTTTATAATTTTTTTTAACTAAGGGGCAAGGTTTTACTGGATTGAAAAAGAGGTTTGGTCAATATTTAAAACTATTTAAAACTGAATATTTTTAAATTCATAAGTAAAAAAAAATAAAAAAAAAACAACTGGAGCTGCATCCTTCTTGTCGCAAGCACCTGAAAAAATAGGTATTTATCACAGATTTTAACAAAGAAACAAAATTGTAGACAACATTGTAGATCATGGTGTCAATTAAGTACAAAAAAAAATAATACAGCTAAGCATATTGGTGTCAATAAACAAAGATTTTTTAAGAACAATGAACAGCAAAAAGGATAATCAAACGTAAGCCCTTGATTGCGAAGCGGTAACGGCTTCGGAACAGTGGAAACTCTGTATAGTTTCACAACTCTTGCCCAAAAATGTCTGGACCAACAAAAAGATCTTTTCGTTGCGTTTATATACTATAAGAAAGCTTTCGACAAAATTAAACATAACGTTTTTATGCAATCTCTAAAGAGAGAAGGACTCGACAAAAGTGACATTAACATAGTGAGAAATGTCTATTGGAACCAACAGGCTGTGGTAACATGAGATGGAAATAGCACGGATGCGCAACAGATAATTAGAGGAGTGAGACAGGGCTGTGTACTTTCACCTTCACTATTTAATATATATTCCGAAGAGGTATTTACGCAAACACTTGAAAACTGTACAGAAGAGATCAAGATAAATGGTGAAAGTATAAATAACATCCGTTATGCTGGCGATACAGCCATTATCGCTGAAAATGAGACAGACCTGCAGACGTTACTAAACAGAATTTGTAATACTGGGAAACAGTTTGGTTTAACAATAAACATAACGAAAACGCTATCATTATCATCATTATTATTATCAGTAAGAGGGGCAAAGTCATTACAAGGATCCAGATAAAAAATGAAGATATTGAGCAAGTGGACAAAATGAAATACTTAGGAGTGAGTCTGGATTACGGAAAATCTGAATCCAAAATCATAAATTCGCTCAAGAATAGAGCAATCCAGAGCAGCCTTTTTGAAGATGAGGAAATTTCTGAGTAACCAAAGACTCAATCTGCAAATCCTATATCGGATGGTAAAATTTTATATCCACTATTCTTCTTTATGGTGTCTTGTTAACTTAATGAGAAAACTGAAAGCTTTTGAGATGTAGCTTTTTAGGAGAATTTTGAAGATACCATGGACCGATCATACTACGAACGAAATGGTGTTACACAGAATGAGAAGAGACAGAGAACTTTTGACCAAAATTAAAAGGCGAAAGACTTTGATGCACATATTTAGAAATAATAACTACGAGTTGTTGCAGCTGATTATGAAGGGTAAAATCGAAGGAAAAATAAGTCCTGGTAGACGACAAATATCCTGGCTGAAAAACATTTGCAACTGGACCGGGTTAAACCCACAGACGCTCTTAAAAAAGCAAAAGATAGAGACGAATTTGCAATGGTTATAGCCAACCTCCAGTAGTGGAGACGGCACTAGAAGAAGAAGTCCTTGATTAATTCACAAAAATATAACAAATACTAGGTACAATATGATACCAAAAACAATAAAAGAGGATTGGAGTTAACAAAAAAAAGTCATTTAAACAAAAAACTAAATAAAATATAACATACGCGAACATACTTTTCACTTATCTGCCTGGTTGTCGTGCTCTGTTCCAGATATATTATCGAGTTCTTGTGTTGCTGCTAGTACTTCACTTGTGACCCGATTGTTAAAATTCATTTGGTCCAACGGAGCAAATCGTGTAGCTAACTGCATAATGTCCACGTACTTCGCATTCTTCAAAGGTATTTGTTGATCAAAGACTGGGATATCTACGTTAATTTGAATATCGTTTTGAAGGTTTATAGATTATAAATTCAATAAAAATTGGGAAACCAGTAGAAAAACTTACTTTAATACGATTTATGCGTTCCTTACTATACTTAAAAATGCGATATGTTGGTATTTAAGAACATTTGCTTGTTATCGCTTAGGATTACTTTCATAAAGTGGCCATCAAAGTGAATACTAAATTTAAGGATGTTGTTGTTTTTGACTAAAATAACAATCAAGTGTTTTGCTGATTGCTTAACATAATTCGCGTTCTGTTGGGGATTAAAAACATATTCCTTTCTTCTTAAAAATTTTTTAATCCCACTTGATGCTTGCACCGATGGCAAGCAGGAAGCTATGTCTTGGCTCAGGAAAGTGATGGACAACTTTTGAATGGACGTTGTTTTCAACGCAACTGTGACGTTTTGGGAAAGTATATTGCTGATGTAATGATATAAGAGTGCCACTATTTAATTTGGTGATTTTTAAGCTGTACTGGAATAGACGCAAAACTGATATGCCCACAACTGTCGTTTGTAGAAAGTCTCACCAATGAGAACTTTTGGAAGTGGGAGATTTTGATGGAAGTAAAACGTTAAGATTTTAACTTTATCGCTATTTTTATACAAGGCAGTTTTTTCTTTAAACAAATCAGCGTTAACTATATGACTCTGCTTTTAATTCCAACTCCTTTCTTTCACTTTCATCGAGGGTCACATTTTTAAGTTTGGTATGCAAAATGTCACATTTCTTACATGCATCCGAGCTAGGCGTGCCAAATTTATAGTAACAGTTCTGTTTAAAAAATCAAAAATAAAAGTCATAAGGGACTATGGGTTTATATTCAGAATTACCTGCACTTTCCGGTTCATAACGTTCCAAATGTTCCAAAAAAAAGTTCACGCATTTTTCTTACACTTATATACGAAGATAGATCGACGAAATCGACTAGACTTGTTTCTACTCTAGTGGGAATTTCTTTCTAGGAAGCTTTTTATGTATTTTGCAAATTTTTGTCACTTATTTTGTTACGTTTTTTTCAGGATAGTATTCCTTGTTTCTTCATCCACATTTTGAACACACTTACAGTTCATTCCAGTTGACCTCATATGTTGTCAGTTGAAGCATATCCTGGAGTTCCTCTATGGGCTTAAGAAGTATATTGGTTTGTTTTTTACAAAGAGGTTTTTTCTTTTTCGTTTTGACTAAAGGCAGAAAGTCATCAAGACTTTCTTCATGAATTGTTGGCACAGTTCGTTGTTTTTGCAAAAGAACACGTTTTCTTTAGACTCGGTTTTCCAGTATAGTATTCCTTGTTTCTTCATCCATATTTTGAACACACTTATATCTGTAGTTACAGTTTGTTCCAGTTGACCTCGGTCCCTTCTGTTTTTATTTTCAATTCGTATATATTTTTCCTTCTGCAATAGCTTTTTTCTTTAAATTTCTTATTAAGCAGCGGGATTACGGATTTTTCTATTTTTTATTAAACGTAATGTAAGCTCTTCCTGGAGCACATCCTGGGGACTAGCACGAAGCATATCCTGGAGTTCCTCTATGGGCTCAAGAAGTATATTGGTTTGTTTTTACAAAGAGGTTTTTTTTTTGGTTTTGACTAAAGACAGAAAGTTATCAAGACTTTCTTCATGAATTGTTGGCACAGTTGGTTGTTTTTGCAAAAGAACACGTTTTCTTTAGACTTGGTTTTCCAGGATAGTATTTCTTGTTTCTTCATCCACATTTTGAACACACTTATACATGTAGTTACAGTTCGTTCCAGTTGACCTCGGTCCATTCTGTTTTTATTTTCAATTCGTATATATTTTTCCTTCTGCAATAGCTTTTTTCTTTAAATTTCTTATTAAGCAGCGGGATTAGGGTTTGTCTATTTTTTATTAAACGCAATGCAAGCTCTTCCTGGAGCACACCCTGGGGACTAGCACGAAGCATATAGTGGAGTTCCTCTATGGGCTCAAGAAGTATATTGGTTTGTTTTTACAAAGAGGTTTTTTCTTTTTCGTTTTGACTAAGGGCAGAAAGTCATCAAGACTTTCTTTATGGATTGTTGGCACAGTTGGTTGTTTTTGCAAAAAACATGTTTTCTTTAGACTCGGTTTTCCAGGATAGTATTTCTTGTTTCTTTATCCACATTTTAAACACACTTATACCTGTAGTTACAGTTCGTACCAGTTGACCTCGGTCCATTCTGTTTTTATTTTCAATTCGTATATATTTTTCCTTCTGCAATAGCTTTTTTCTTTAAATTTCTTATTAAGCAGCGGGATTAGGGTTTGTCTATTTTTTATTAAACGCAATGCAAGCTCTTCCTGGAGCACACCCTGGGGACTAGCACGAAGCATATAGTGGAGTTCCTCTATGGGCTCAAGAAGTATATTGGTTTGTTTTTACAAATAGGTTTTTTCTTTTTCGTTTTGACTAAGGGCAGAAAGTCATCAAGACTTTCTTTATGGATTGTTGGCACAGTTGGTTGTTTTTGCAAAAAACATGTTTTCTTTAGACTCGGTTTTCCAGGATAGTATTTCTTGTTTCTTTATCCACATTTTAAACACACTTATACCTGTAGTTACAGTTCGTACCAGTTGACCTCGGTCCATTCTGTTTTTATTTTCAATTCGTATATATTTTTCCTTCTGCAATAGCTTTTTTCTTTAAATTTCTTATTAAGCAGCGGGATTAGGGTTTGTCTATTTTTTATTAAACGCAATGCAAGCTCTTCCTGGAGCACACCCTGGGGACTAGCACGAAGCATATAGTGGAGTTCCTCTATGGGCTCAAGAAGTATATTGGTTTGTTTTTACAAATAGGTTTTTTCTTTTTCGTTTTGACTAAGGGCAGAAAGTCATCAAGACTTTCTTTATGGATTGTTGGCACAGTTGGTTGTTTTTGCAAAAAACATGTTTTCTTTAGACTCGGTTTTCCAGGATAGTATTTCTTGTTTCTTTATCCACATTTTAAACACACTTATACCTGTAGTTACAGTTCGTACCAGTTGACCTCGGTCTATTCTGTTTTTATTTTCAATTCGTATATATTTTTCCTTCTGCAATAGCTTTTTTCTTTAAATTTCTTATTAAGCAGCGGGATTAGGGTTTGTCTATTTTTTATTAAACGCAATGCAAGCTCTTCCTGGAGCACACCCTGGGGACTAGCACGAAGCATATAGTGGAGTTCCTCTATGGGCTCAAGAAGTACATTGGTTTGTCTTTACAAAGAGGTTTTTTCTTTTTCGTTTTGACTAAAGGCAGAAAGTCATCAAGACTTTCTTCATGAATTTTTGTCACAGTTGGTTGTTTTTGCAGAAGAACACGTTTTCTTTAGACTCGGTTTTCCAGGATAGTATTTCTTGTTTTTTCATCCACATTATAAACACACTTATACCTGTAGTTACAGTTCGTACCAGTTGACCTCGGTCCATTCTGTTTTTATTTTCAATTCGTATATATTTTTCCTTCTGCAATAGCTTTTTTCTTTAAATTTCTTATTAAGCAGCAGGATTTGGGCTTTTTCTATTTTTTATTAAACGCAATGCAAGCTCTTCCTGGAGCACACCCTGGGGACTAGCACGAATCATATAGTGGAGTTCCTCTATGGGCTCAAGAAGTATATTGGTTTGTTTTTACAAAGAGGTTTTTTCTTTTTCGTTTTGACTAAGGGCAGAAAGTCATCAAGACTTTCTTTATGGATTGTTGGCACAGTTGGTTGTTTTTGCAAAAAACATGTTTTCTTTAGACTCGGTTTTCCAGGATAGTATTTCTTGTTTCTTCATCCACATTTTAAACACACTTATACCTGTAGTTACAGTTCGTACCAGTTGACCTCGGTCCATTCTGTTTTTATTTTCAATTCGTATATATTTTTCCTTCTGCAATAGCTTTTTTCTTTAAATTTCTTATTAAGCAGCGGGATTACGGATTTTTCTATTTTTTATTAAACGTAATGTAAGCTCTTCCTGGAGCACATCCTGGGGACTAGCACGAAGCATATCCTGGAGTTCCTCTATGGGCTCAAGAAGTATATTGGTTTGTTTTTACAAAGAGGTTTTTTTTTTGGTTTTGACTAAAGACAGAAAGTTATCAAGACTTTCTTCATGAATTGTTGGCACAGTTGGTTGTTTTTGCAAAAGAACACGTTTTCTTTAGACTTGGTTTTCCAGGATAGTATTTCTTGTTTCTTCATCCACATTTTGAACACACTTATACCTGTAGTTACAGTTCGTTCCAGTTGACCTCGGTCCCTTCTGTCTTTATTTTTAACTCGTATATATTTTTCCTTCTGCAATAGCTTTTTTCTTTAAATTTCTTATTAAGCAGCGGGATTAGGGTTTGTCTATTTTTTATTAAACGCAATGCAAGCTCTTCCTGGAGCACACCCTGGGGACTAGCACGAAGCATATAGTGGAGTTCCTCTATGGGCTCAAGAAGTATATTGGTTTGTTTTTACAAAGAGGTTTTTTCTTTTTCGTTTTGACTAAGGGCAGAAAGTCATCAAGACTTTCTTTATGGATTGTTGGCACAGTTGGTTGTTTTTGCAAAAAACATGTTTTCTTTAGACTCGGTTTTCCAGGATAGTATTTCTTGTTTCTTTATCCACATTTTAAACACACTTATACCTGTAGTTACAGTTCGTACCAGTTGACCTCTGTCCATTCTGTTTTTATTTTCAATTCGTATATATTTTTCCTTCTGCAATAGCTTTTTTCTTTAAATTTCTTATTAAGCAGCAGGATTTGGGCTTTTTCTATTTTTTATTAAACGCAATGCAAGCTCTTCCTGGAGCACACCCTGGGGACTAGCACGAAGCATATAGTGGAGTTCCTCTATGGGCTCAAGAAGTATATTGGTTTGTTTTTACAAAGAGGTTTTTTCTTTTTCGTTTTGACTAAGGGCAGAAAGTCATCAAGACTTTCTTTATGGATTGTTGGCACAGTTGGTTGTTTTTGCAAAAAACATGTTTTCTTTAGACTCGGTTTTCCAGGATAGTATTTCTTGTTTCTTCATCCACATTTTAAACACACTTATACCTGTAGTTACAGTTCGTACCAGTTGACCTCGGTCCATTCTGTTTTTATTTTCAATTCGTATATATTTTTCCTTCTGCAATAGCTTTTTTCTTTAAATTTCTTATTAAGCAGCGGGATTACGGATTTTTCTATTTTTTATTAAACGTAATGTAAGCTCTTCCTGGAGCACATCCTGGGGACTAGCACGAAGCATATCCTGGAGTTCCTCTATGGGCTCAAGAAGTATATTGGTTTGTTTTTACAAAGAGGTTTTTTCTTTTTCGTTTTGACTAAGGGCAGAAAGTCATCAAGACTTTCTTTATGGATTGTTGGCACAGTTGGTTGTTTTTGCAAAAAACATGTTTTCTTTAGACTCGGTTTTCCAGGATAGTATTTCTTGTTTCTTTATCCACATTTTAAACACACTTATACCTGTAGTTACAGTTCGTACCAGTTGACCTCGGTCCCTTCTGTCTTTATTTTTAATTCGTATATATTTTTCCTTCTGCAATAGCTTTTTTCTTTAAATTTCTTATTAAGCAGCGGGATTAGGGTTTGTCTATTTTTTATTAAACGCAATGCAAGCTCTTCCTGGAGCACACCCTGGGGACTAGCACGAAGCATATAGTGGAGTTCCTCTATGGGCTCAAGAAGTATATTGGTTTGTTTTTACAAAGAGGTTTTTTCTTTTTCGTTTTGACTAAGGGCAGAAAGTCATCAAGACTTTCTTTATGGATTGTTGGCACAGTTGGTTGTTTTTGCAAAAAACATGTTTTCTTTAGACTCGGTTTTCCAGGATAGTATTTCTTGTTTCTTCATCCACATTTTAAACACACTTATACCTGTAGTTACAGTTCGTACCAGTTGACCTCGGTCCATTCTGTTTTTATTTTCAATTCGTATATATTTTTCCTTCTGCAATAGCTTTTTTCTTTAAATTTCTTATTAAGCAGCGGGATTACGGATTTTTCTATTTTTTATTAAACGTAATGTAAGCTCTTCCTGGAGCACATCCTGGGGACTAGCACGAAGCATATCCTGGAGTTCCTCTATGGGCTCAAGAAGTATATTGGTTTGTTTTTACAAAGAGGTTTTTTCTTTTTCGTTTTGACTAAGGGCAGAAAGTCATCAAGACTTTCTTTATAGATTGTTGGCACAGTTGGTTGTTTTTGCAAAAAACATGTTTTCTTTAGACTCGGTTTTCCAGGATAGTATTTCTTGTTTCTTTATCCACATTTTAAACACACTTATACCTGTAGTTACAGTTCGTACCAGTTGACCTCGGTCCCTTCTGTCTTTATTTTTAATTCGTATATATTTTTCCTTCTGCAATAGCTTTTTTCTTTAAATTTCTTATTAAGCAGCGGGATTAGGGTTTGTCTATTTTTTATTAAACGCAATGCAAGCTCTTCCTGGAGCACACCCTGGGGACTAGCACGAAGCATATAGTGGAGTTCCTCTATGGGCTCAAGAAGTATATTGGTTTGTTTTTACAAAGAGGTTTTTTCTTTTTCGTTTTGACTAAGGGCAGAAAGTCATCAAGACTTTCTTTATGGATTGTTGGCACAGTTGGTTGTTTTTGCAAAAAACATGTTTTCTTTAGACTCGGTTTTCCAGGATAGTATTTCTTGTTTCTTTATCCACATTTTAAACACACTTATACCTGTAGTTACAGTTCGTACCAGTTGACCTCGGTCCCTTCTGTTTTTATTTTCAATTCGTATATATTTTTCCTTCTGCAATAGCTTTTTTCTTTAAATTTCTTATTAAGCAGCGGGATTACGGATTTTTCTATTTTTTATTAAACGTAATGTAAGCTCTTCCTGGAGCACATCCTGGGGACTAGCACGAAGCATATCCTGGAGTTCCTCTATGGGCTCAACAAGTATATTGGTTTGTTTTTACAAAGAGGTTTTTTTTTTGGTTTTGACTAAAGACAGAAAGTTATCAAGACTTTCTTCATGAATTGTTGGCACAGTTGGTTGTTTTTGCAAAAGAACACGTTTTCTTTAGACTTGGTTTTCCAGGATAGTATTTCTTGTTTCTTCATCCACATTTTGAACACACTTATACCTGTAGTTACAGTTCGTTCCAGTTGACCTCGGTCCCTTCTGTCTTTATTTTTAATTCGTATATATTTTTCCTTCTGCAATAGCTTTTTTCTTTAAATTTCTTATTAAGCAGCGGGATTACGGATTTTTCTATTTTTTATTAAACGCAATGCAAGCTCTTCCTGGAGCACACCCTGGGGACTAGCACGAAGCATATAGTGGAGTTCCTCTATGGGCTCAAGAAGTACATTGGTTTGTCTTTACAAAGAGGTTTTTTCTTTTTCGTTTTGACTAAAGGCAGAAAGTCATCAAGACTTTCTTCATGAATTTTTGTCACAGTTGGTTGTTTTTGCAGAAGAACACGTTTTCTTTAGACTCGGTTTTCCAGGATAGTATTTCTTGTTTCTTTATCCACATTTTAAACACACTTATACCTGTAGTTACAGTTCGTACCAGTTGACCTCGGTCCCTTCTGTCTTTATTTTTAATTCGTATATATTTTTCCTTCTGCAATAGCTTTTTTCTTTAAATTTCTTATTAAGCAGCGGGATTAGGGTTTGTCTATTTTTTATTAAACGCAATGCAAGCTCTTCCTGGAGCACACCCTGGGGACTAGCACGAAGCATATAGTGGAGTTCCTCTATGGGCTCAAGAAGTATATTGGTTTGTTTTTACAAAGAGGTTTTTTTTTTGGTTTTGACTAAAGACAGAAAGTTATCAAGACTTTCTTCATGAATTGTTGGCACAGTTGGTTGTTTTTGCAAAAGAACACGTTTTCTTTAGACTTGGTTTTCCAGGATAGTATTTCTTGTTTCTTCATCCACATTTTGAACACACTTATACCTGTAGTTACAGTTCGTTCCAGTTGACCTCGGTCCCTTCTGTCTTTATTTTTAATTCGTATATATTTTTCCTTCTGCAATAGCTTTTTTCTTTAAATTTCTTATTAAGCAGCGGGATTAGGGTTTGTCTATTTTTTATTAAACGCAATGCAAGCTCTTCCTGGAGCACACCCTGGGGACTAGCACGAAGCATATAGTGGAGTTCCTCTATGGGCTCAAGAAGTATATTGGTTTGTTTTTACAAAGAGGTTTTTTCTTTTTCGTTTTGACTAAGGGCAGAAAGTCATCAAGACTTTCTTTTTGGATTGTTGGCACAGTTGGTTGTTTTTGCAAAAAACATGTTTTCTTTAGACTCGGTTTTCCAGGATAGTATTTCTTGTTTCTTTATCCACATTTTAAACACACTTATACCTGTAGTTACAGTTCGTACCAGTTGACCTCGGTCCATTCTGTTTTTATTTTCAATTCGTATATATTTTTCCTTCTGCAATAGCTTTTTTCTTTAAATTTCTTATTAAGCAGCGGGATTAGGGTTTGTCTATTTTTTATTAAACGCAATGCAAGCTCTTCCTGGAGCACACCCTGGGGACTAGCACGAAGCATATAGTGGAGTTCCTCTATGGGCTCAAGAAGTATATTGGTTTGTTTTTACAAAGAGGTTTTTTCTTTTTCGTTTTGACTAAGGGCAGAAAGTCATCAAGACTTTCTTTATGGATTGTTGGCACAGTTGGTTGTTTTTGCAAAAAACATGTTTTCTTTAGACTCGGTTTTCCAGGATAGTATTTCTTGTTTCTTTATCCACATTTTAAACACACTTATACCTGTAGTTACAGTTCGTACCAGTTGACCTCGGTCCATTCTGTTTTTATTTTCAATTCGTATATATTTTTCCTTCTGCAATAGCTTTTTTCTTTAAATTTCTTATTAAGCAGCGGGATTAGGGTTTGTCTATTTTTTATTAAACGCAATGCAAGCTCTTCCTGGAGCACACCCTGGGGACTAGCACGAAGCATATAGTGGAGTTCCTCTATGGGCTCAAGAAGTACATTGGTTTGTCTTTACAAAGAGGTTTTTTCTTTTTCGTTTTGACTAAAGGCAGAAAGTCATCAAGACTTTCTTCATGAATTTTTGTCACAGTTGGTTGTTTTTGCAGAAGAACACGTTTTCTTTAGACTCGGTTTTCCAGGATAGTATTTCTTGTTTTTTCATCCACATTATAAACACACTTATACCTGTAGTTACAGTTCGTACCAGTTGACCTCGGTCCATTCTGTTTTTATTTTCAATTCGTATATATTTTTCCTTCTGCAATAGCTTTTTTCTTTAAATTTCTTATTAAGCAGCAGGATTTGGGCTTTTTCTATTTTTTATTAAACGCAATGCAAGCTCTTCCTGGAGCACACCCTGGGGACTAGCACGAATCATATAGTGGAGTTCCTCTATGGGCTCAAGAAGTATATTGGTTTGTTTTTACAAAGAGGTTTTTTCTTTTTCGTTTTGACTAAGGGCAGAAAGTCATCAAGACTTTCTTTATGGATTGTTGGCACAGTTGGTTGTTTTTGCAAAAAACATGTTTTCTTTAGACTCGGTTTTCTAGGATAGTATTTCTTGTTTCTTCATCCACATTTTAAACACACTTATACCTGTAGTTACAGTTCGTACCAGTTGACCTCGGTCCATTCTGTTTTTATTTTCAATTCGTATATATTTTTCCTTCTGCAATAGCTTTTTTCTTTAAATTTCTTATTAAGCAGCGGGATTACGGATTTTTCTATTTTTTATTAAACGTAATGTAAGCTCTTCCTGGAGCACATCCTGGGGACTAGCACGAAGCATATCCTGGAGTTCCTCTATGGGCTCAAGAAGTATATTGGTTTGTTTTTACAAAGAGGTTTTTTTTTTGGTTTTGACTAAAGACAGAAAGTTATCAAGACTTTCTTCATGAATTGTTGGCACAGTTGGTTGTTTTTGCAAAAGAACACGTTTTCTTTAGACTTGGTTTTCCAGGATAGTATTTCTTGTTTCTTCATCCACATTTTGAACACACTTATACCTGTAGTTACAGTTCGTTCCAGTTGACCTCGGTCCCTTCTGTCTTTATTTTTAATTCGTATATATTTTTCCTTCTGCAATAGCTTTTTTCTTTAAATTTCTTATTAAGCAGCGGGATTAGGGTTTGTCTATTTTTTATTAAACGCAATGCAAGCTCTTCCTGGAGCACACCCTGGGGACTAGCACGAAGCATATAGTGGAGTTCCTCTATGGGCTCAAGAAGTATATTGGTTTGTTTTTACAAAGAGGTTTTTTCTTTTTCGTTTTGACTAAGGGCAGAAAGTCATCAAGACTTTCTTTATGGATTGTTGGCACAGTTGGTTGTTTTTGCAAAAAACATGTTTTCTTTAGACTCGGTTTTCCAGGATAGTATTTCTTGTTTCTTTATCCACATTTTAAACACACTTATACCTGTAGTTACAGTTCGTACTAGTTGACCTCGGTCCATTCTGTTTTTATTTTCAATTCGTATATATTTTTCCTTCTGCAATAGCTTTTTTCTTTAAATTTCTTATTAAGCAGCGGGATTACGGATTTTTCTATTTTTTATTAAACGTAATGTAAGCTCTTCCTGGAGCACATCCTGGGGACTAGCACGAAGCATATCCTGGAGTTCCTCTATGGGCTCAAGAAGTATATTGGTTTGTTTTTACAAAGATTTTTTTTCTTTTTCGTTTTGACTAAGGGCAGAAAGTCATCAAGACTTTCTTTATGGATTGTTGGCACAGTTGGTTGTTTTTGCAAAAAACATGTTTTCTTTAGACTCGGTTTTCCAGGATAGTATTTCTTGTTTCTTTATCCACATTTTAAACACACTTATACCTGTAGTTACAGTTCGTACCAGTTGACCTCGGTCCCTTCTGTCTTTATTTTTAATTCGTATATATTTTTCCTTCTGCAATAGCTTTTTTCTTTAAATTTCTTATTAAGCAGCGGGATTAGGGTTTGTCTATTTTTTATTAAACGCAATGCAAGCTCTTCCTGGAGCACACCCTGGGGACTAGCACGAAGCATATAGTGGAGTTCCTCTATGGGCTCAAGAAGTATATTGGTTTGTTTTTACAAAGAGGTTTTTTCTTTTTCGTTTTGACTAAGGGCAGAAAGTCATCAAGACTTTCTTTATGGATTGTTGGCACAGTTGGTTGTTTTTGCAAAAAACATGTTTTCTTTAGACTCGGTTTTCCAGGATAGTATTTCTTGTTTCTTTATCCACATTTTAAACACACTTATACCTGTAGTTACAGTTCGTACCAGTTGACCTCGGTCCCTTCTGTTTTTATTTTCAATTCGTATATATTTTTCCTTCTGCAATAGCTTTTTTCTTTAAATTTCTTATTAAGCAGCGGGATTACGGATTTTTCTATTTTTTATTAAACGTAATGTAAGCTCTTCCTGGAGCACATCCTGGGGACTAGCACGAAGCATATCCTGGAGTTCCTCTATGGGCTCAAGAAGTATATTGGTTTGTTTTTACAAAGAGGTTTTTTTTTTGGTTTTGACTAAAGACAGAAAGTTATCAAGACTTTCTTCATGAATTGTTGGCACAGTTGGTTGTTTTTGCAAAAGAACACGTCGCTGCTTTAGTAATAAACAGGTGTAACACAAAATTTCTCTGTTTTCACTTTAATAATGTAACTAATAAACTGGATCGCCACCTATCGGTGAGTAGTAAAATCATACTCTAATTTAACGGGGAACCCTCATTTTAAATTATTACATCCTTTTCCCATTGGCGCTTTGGTCGCGACGTTTTAGTAGTACCTAGAATTAAAACGAATTGCACCAGTGACATACACGTGTCTTTAAACGTAAATCAAATTTATTCAATTTACTATTAAACGTACAGTTGTGTTTTTTGGGTAATTACTGCATACACCAGTTTAGTTTTGATCTTAAAGGTAAGTTTTTACTTAATTTTAGTGATAAAGCACTCTTTTAGTAGTTGCATCTTTGTATTACTAAATTTAACATCGCTTGCTACAAATTATTTTAATTTGTTTCACTCTATTACTAAAAGAATCGTAGATGAGTTACCTTAATTCTGAATGTACCGTTTTACTATTAAAATATGTTTCTTTTTCGATTAGATTTATGCAGTTTTTGATTATTAACCTTTATTTTATAAAAAAAATTCATTTTTTCCAAGACACATTTTATTGTGTTTCACTTTATTACCAAAATGTTTTGTAATTTTAGGTTTTATTTAGGATGCAAAATACTAGAACGATAAAGATATTCACAATGTTGGAGGCAATAGGGAATGAAGTTCAAAATGTAAGTTAAATTATGTTTTATTAGTAATTATAAGGTAGCAGTACCGCATTGTTCAACATAAATTTTATTAATTATTTTTAGGTGCAGCAAACAGATACAAATCCGGGTTCCCCAGGAAATTTTAACGATATCAGCAGGTCTGAAAATGTATTGCATAACGATAGCGTAGATAACTCTACCAGCAGATCTGATAATCTCATACCTGGTGATAGCCCAGATAAATCTACCACCGGGTTTAAAAATCTTAGACCTGACAACGATCAAGAGATGGTAAGTTAAAAATGTAATGCAAAATAGCATTTCAGACCTTTACTATAAAAGCGAATAACAAATAATTTATCTACAGCTAATGCTCTTGCCTTTTGCAAACTCTTTAGCAGGTAATAATATGTTATAAATTTTCAATATTTTTTTTAGTTTCAACAAAGTACTAGCCAGAATCGTAGTTCAAGAAAAAATTATACAATTTCTCCAGTCAGCACAGATGCAAGTGATGTGGATTCCAGTGACATTGATCCTGATTATACCTATGAAAGTTCACCCAAGGAAGGCACTTCGAATGCTTTAGATACTACCGTAAGAAGCGCCTCACCGTCGTCCTCACCATCTTTGTCTGAGAAAGAAAATATCACAGAGAGTCGTCCCAAAGGTAAGAAAAGATGTAGGGAGCCGTCAAAATGGAAACAAAATCAAGCTCAAACTTCAAGAAATTCTGGAAAAAGTTACGTGTCTAAAAAAGGCAGAGTAATACCTGAAAGATCATTAAAGCCCCCTTGTTCAGATAGTTGCAGATTAAAATGCAATCAAAAAATCAATCAAGAGCAAAGGCTTAAGTTGCTTAATTCATTTTGGGGGATAGGAGATCTTCACGCACAAAGAGCCTTTGTGAGCTCGTGTACCGTTGATGTTACCCCAAAATACAAATACACCAACGCCGAACAGCCCAGAAATCCTAACAAGGCTTTCTATTTTATGGTTGGTGAAAAAATTAGAGTCTGTAAAATTTTTTTTAAAAATACATTGGATATTTCAGAACGATTTGTGAACACTTCTTTCCAAAAGACTGATGAACATGGTTTTGTCCAACCGGATCTTAGAGGTAGGCATTCAAACCACCCTAAGCTCTCTGAGGAATTGATTCAAAGTATTAAAGATCACATTAATTCAATTCCTCGAATCGAATCTCACTATATCAGATCAGACTCGTCTCGAGAATATATTGAAGGGAGCAAAACTATTGCCGAACTTTATCGAGATTTTACAGAAACACAGAAGGCATTAAGCAAGGATACAGGTAAATACTGTACATACTATGATATTTTTACAAGAGAATTTAATATAGGGTTTCACCAGCCAAAAAAAGATCAGTGTGACCAATGTTTACAATATGCAAATTCCAATAATGAACAAAAGAAATCACTGCAAGTATTATATGATCTTCATCACGAGGAGAAAATTTTGTGCAGAAATGAGAAAAAGGAAGATCGAAAACTTATACATGAAAATAACAAAGTTGTAGTTTTTGATTTACAGGCTACTCTTCAGAGCCCTCAGGGTAGTACGTCGGCATTTTATTACAAATCAAAATTAAATTCATATAATTTTACCATGGCAGAATTGACAAAAAAAGAAGAGAGGGGCAAAAATTTGAGTTACGAAAAAGTTCATTGTTATTTCTGGAGTGAATGTGATGCAAAGCGAGGTGCAGTAGAAATTGGATCATGTATTTTAAATTATCTTTCCCAATTAAGTGGAGGTTCAGACGTGACGTTTTTCTCTGATAATTGCTGCGGTCAACAGAAAAATAAATATGTTGCATCCGTTTATTTATATGCCGTGACCAATTTAAACATCAATAAAATTACTCACAAATTCTTAATTAAGGGGCATAGCCAGAATGAAGGAGACAACATTCATAGTCTCATTGAAAAAGATATTAAAAGAAATTTAAAATCAGGACCCATCTACATACCAGCACAATATGTTACGATTATTAAAGGTGCTAAAAAAACTACTCCTTATTTTGAAGTTCATGAACTGAACTACGATTTTTTTACTGATGTTAAAGCATTGCAAGAAGAGTGGGGGTACAATTTCAACATAAATACTTTAGGTGAAAGTGTAGTATGGAATAACATTAAAGTTATTGAATGTAGAAAAGATCAGCCTTTCACACTTTTCTACAAATTATCGTACAAAGACCATCAATTTTTTAGTATAAATGTAAGAAATAAACCAAGAAAAAAGGTATTAACGATAAATGAAATTTATTTAAAAAAGGCGTATACTCAAAAAGCTGAAATCAGTGAAATCAAAAAGAGGCACATTAAAGAACTTATAAGCAAAAATTTAATTCCTTCGTTTTATGCTTCCTTCTATGACGCATTAGTCAAATAACCACTATTTCTACTGAATGTAACTTGTGTTTTATTATGATAAATTAGGATTTAAGATATGTTTGATTAAAATATTCAGTTTTCTGTTTATTAATGTATTGAAATAAAAATTCAACATTTACACAAGCTAGCTTTATTATTCTCCAATAACCTCTTTAAGAACATTAAACAATTTTTTTTTCAATATTTGGTTTTAAATTTCGATATGAAACATGGTCCACCTTTGTATTAAACTGATATTTTACTACTTAATGCAGGTAATTCACTTACCTTTAGTTGTAAGCTGAAATAAAAACCAATCATTCTTTTTCCGTTTACATTTTTTTAGTACTAGACAGAAACAAAATAAACTTTCTATTCGTAATCTGTATTTAATCAGAAGAACACTAAAGCAAATCTGAATGTATGAGTTCAATACAAGTTATTTTTAGTAAAAAACTGAAGTAAAACTAAATTCACCTTTTTTTGTTTTACTTTTTAGTAATAAAGAGAAGTAAAAGTGAACTGTCTTTTTAAAAGATCATTATTTTTAAATATAAATCTGCAATAATACATATTTTACAGATAG
Source organism: Diabrotica undecimpunctata (assembly GCF_040954645.1). Classification (NCBI taxonomy): domain Eukaryota; kingdom Metazoa; phylum Arthropoda; class Insecta; order Coleoptera; family Chrysomelidae; genus Diabrotica; species Diabrotica undecimpunctata. Next base: position 36,678,777 of record NC_092807.1, on the reverse strand, counting down.
ATCTTAAGCAGATTGAACGATTCAGGTACCAAACCAATTGAAATTAAAGTACGTTAACAAACAAAGATAAAATGGGCAACTGAATTTTACCATTTCATTTAAAACACAGTTTTTGGCTGTTTGCCAAAGATCGTGTTTTTTGAGTTACACCACTTTATTATTAAAGCAGCGACGTTTTCTTTAGACTTGGTTTTCCAGGATAGTATTTCTTGTTTCTTCATCCACATTTTGAACACACTTATACCTGTAGTTACAGTTCGTTCCAGTTGACCTCGGTCCCTTCTGTCTTTATTTTTAATTCGTATATATTTTTCCTTCTGCAATAGCTTTTTTCTTTAAATTTCTTATTAAGCAGCGGGATTAGGGTTTGTCTATTTTTTATTAAACGCAATGCAAGCTCTTCCTGGAGCACACCCTGGGGACTAGCACGAAGCATATAGTGGAGTTCCTCTATGGGCTCAAGAAGTATATTGGTTTGTTTTTACAAATAGGTTTTTTCTTTTTCGTTTTGACTAAGGGCAGAAAGTCATCAAGACTTTCTTTATGGATTGTTGGCACAGTTGGTTGTTTTTGCAAAAAACATGTTTTCTTTAGACTCGGTTTTCCAGGATAGTATTTCTTGTTTCTTTATCCACATTTTAAACACACTTATACCTGTAGTTACAGTTCGTACCAGTTGACCTCGGTCCATTCTGTTTTTATTTTCAATTCGTATATATTTTTCCTTCTGCAATAGCTTTTTTCTTTAAATTTCTTATTAAGCAGCGGGATTAGGGTTTGTCTATTTTTTATTAAACGCAATGCAAGCTCTTCCTGGAGCACACCCTGGGGACTAGCACGAAGCATATAGTGGAGTTCCTCTATGGGCTCAAGAAGTACATTGGTTTGTCTTTACAAAGAGGTTTTTTCTTTTTCGTTTTGACTAAAGGCAGAAAGTCATCAAGACTTTCTTCATGAATTTTTGTCACAGTTGGTTGTTTTTGCAGAAGAACACGTTTTCTTTAGACTCGGTTTTCCAGGATAGTATTTCTTGTTTTTTCATCCACATTATAAACACACTTATACCTGTAGTTACAGTTCGTACCAGTTGACCTCGGTCCATTCTGTTTTTATTTTCAATTCGTATATATTTTTCCTTCTGCAATAGCTTTTTTCTTTAAATTTCTTATTAAGCAGCAGGATTTGGGCTTTTTCTATTTTTTATTAAACGCAATGCAAGCTCTTCCTGGAGCACACCCTGGGGACTAGCACGAATCATATAGTGGAGTTCCTCTATGGGCTCAAGAAGTATATTGGTTTGTTTTTACAAAGAGGTTTTTTCTTTTTCGTTTTGACTAAGGGCAGAAAGTCATCAAGACTTTCTTTATGGATTGTTGGCACAGTTGGTTGTTTTTGCAAAAAACATGTTTTCTTTAGACTCGGTTTTCCAGGATAGTATTTCTTGTTTCTTCATCCACATTTTAAACACACTTATACCTGTAGTTACAGTTCGTACCAGTTGACCTCGGTCCATTCTGTTTTTATTTTCAATTCGTATATATTTTTCCTTCTGCAATAGCTTTTTTCTTTAAATTTCTTATTAAGCAGAGGGATTAGGGTTTGTCTATTTTTTATTAAACGTAACGTAAGCTCTTCCTGGAGCACATCCTGGGGACTAGCCTGAAGCATATCCTGGAGTTTCTCTATGGGCTCAAGAAGTATATTGGTTTGTTTTTACAAAGAGGTTTTTTCTTTTTCGTTTTGACTAAATGCAGAAAGTCATCAAGACTTTCTTTATAGATTGTTGGCACAAATGGTTGTTTTGCAAAAGAACACTTAGACTTCGGAAACGAAGTCTAAGGAAAACTTCGTTTTCCTTAGACTCCGTTTTCTGGATGAAGGTCTGGCCACATCAGGATCAGAGGTTTCGTTCAAGCTTGTAGCCTATATATTCTGAGCCACTAGAAGCATATGGATCTGACTCAGGTTCACTCATTTTTTAAAAGCACCACGTGGCAGCGTGGAAGCGTGAACAATAAACAGTGATTAGATTAAATTTTACAACCGTTCAAACAACCTGGACATCGTGGAGGCACATGCGAATCTCTAACGAACATATACGATCGTTTACTGTAAAAACGATACAGCTTCGGAGCTGAACCTTTCTTGCATCAAACAAACAAGGATGCAGATACAAAATTTCATTACACCTTCTTTACATAATATCGAATCTGCATCATTTTACACCAGTCGATTCGTCGTATTTTTATGCATAGACGCTTTATTTTAACTCAAAATTACCCAAAAATGGAACTGCATTCTTATAACCAAAGTCTTCAACTGTTAGTATTGTAGACTATATATAGTTTTTTAGTTTCAAAAACCGTATTATAATCTTAACTAATTGAAACAGTTCTCTTATTTTTTACGAGTCAGCATGGTGCTGTATCTCTGCGTACACATTGTTAACATATCTATATTTAAGTTTATCTATACAAGCCTGGTTTTATGTCTACCTATAACTAAATAAGTCGTCTTTAGTCCCCATAAATAACAATAAAGTAAAGAAATAATCTTAACTTAGAGCATATTTTTCAACTGGTATACCTTATGTCAGTTTATTATGTTTTAATGCATTTTGTTTTTTAAAAGAAAATATTTTCATCACTGTAAACTGCTAACCGTGAGGTTTTCCAATATTTTTACGTTTTTTAGCCGTCTAAATTTAATAATCTCATATACGGTGAATGTGTTTGTACACTGACTGAAAAACAACTTAATATTTCAAAATTAGCCATAAATTTTCGGTAGAGCTCCGGCAAACAATGCCTCTTGCACCACCTTATTTCTGTTTTCGTTTTGGCCGCTGAAGCGCTCCCTCTCGGCTTAAAATAATGCGACTGATAAGCTTTTGTACACTCTCGAATATTATTTCGGGCACGATTATCGCATTTCCCATGATTACCCATAATTGTGTTGGATTTAAGCCAAGCCTACAAATCCTCTTATCTGTACATGTTTTAAGTGCTTTAAATTCATTTACGGGGTCTCGCGCTAGAATGCCGGGCAACGAGTGGGATGGACGGCAAATAGTACCTGTTTGTATGAGAGATTAAACTACTCGTTTCGATTTTTAAAGTATTTTATTATTGATTAGAAAGTACTGAAAGTGGTTATAATTTTTAAAATAAAAATACTATAATAATAAAATGGTTCTGAAACTATTTTCTTATAACATGTCTAAGGTAAATATTATGTTTTTATGGGATTAAGCTACAGTTGATTGTAATGATAATTACATTTTATATACAATCGGAAAATGGTTTCCGGAATGGAAGTCGAAACGTCATACATAGTTACAAATGTAATCATCATTACAAATAACTGTGGCTTAAGCTCATGTAAACATAATATTTAACTATCAAATTAGATTAAACCATTCTGATGATTTTAAGTCTTTAACTTACCCTCCCCTACCAGGCATTATATTGGTTATTTTTCTCTTCTTTTCTTTTTATTGGTTATTGGATATCTTTATCTACTCGTCTGGACTGTCCCCTCTTGATTTTAACTTATAACTTCCAATAACAACTCATTTGGATATTATATTTTATTTATAACCTTTGTGTTGTTATTAGAAACCAAAACAGTTCTACTAAAAGCTAAGCACCCTAATAAAGCATATACAGAAATACGATATAAAGATAATCATTGGTGACATGAATGCGAAAGTCGGAAAAGAGAAAATATATAGAAGAATAACAGGGGAACGAAGTTTACATAAGGAATTAAATAAAATGGGAATTGCTACAGAGAACAAAATGAAGATAGCTAGCACAAGATTTGATCACAAAGATAAGGTAATATGGATTTTTCCCGATCGAAAAATAAAAAATCAGATACATCATGTCCTAATTGAAAGTAAATATGATAAGGTAATAATCGATTGCAGGAGTTACAGACTTACAGAGGGGCAGATACCAACAGTAACCATACACTAATAATAGCAAAACTAAAACAAGAATTGCCAATCATACCAAAACCTATTAGAGATAGATTAAATTACAAATTAGAGCGCCTTCAAGAGAAGCAGGTTGTACACAGACTTAGACAGTAGTTATTTTCATTTAACTAGGTGGTGGTAAAATTTCTGGAATAGAACGAATTGAATTGAAGATGGTTTCAGAGTATGTGTAATATTTGGATCAATATCGCTAGAAGACTGCAAATTTGGCGTAGATGTAGGATTATGTATAGTTGAATTTTGGGCCTAAGTGGTTGATGGTATACTGTTGATGTTTGTAACATTCTGTAAGAGGTGTTTCCATATTTTATTTTAATAGAATCTGGGATAGTGATACTAACAAATACTTGTCTTCTAAAGCTTATTCTTCGTTCACAAATTGTTGAGAGCACGAAATATGCCTCAAACTCATAAAACGGTCGTAAATCATAGGCGTTCCTAAGGTGTTTATTCATTAAATAATAATAGTATGTTTTAATACTGTTATATATAATATTGATAATATTTTAATACTAATATATTTAGCAAAAAAACAATTAAAACTTTCGCGACTAATGTTGGTTATTATATTATATTAATAAAAATAGGAATTTAACCATTAACAATTTTGTAAATAAGAATACCTTATCTCTTTGGATATTTTATTACTAATCTTCGCGTTTAATCACTTTACTAGAAAACCTGGAATTCATATCCGAAGGTACTATTCGTTGCAAGATAATTAAGATGGAATTCCCCAGATTTTTAATAATATAATGGGTATAAAGATGCCGGCTTTGGCCACGTGCCTCGTCTGTTCAGTTTATATTCGAAACTTAACTTGAAAGGGTAAAGTTATTACGAACGAAAACAATTTTTTTGTTTAGTACGTTTTTGATCGCATGTAATTTACGGCTCGTCGGTGTTTCCGCGTCTACGGCAGTAATAATCGAATATTTCTTTTGCGAATTATATGCAGTGCTTGAGTGATTTTTTATTCCATATACCTACGAACATATACGTACCTTTCGCTCGTGCTCGTTTTGTTGGATTGTTTGTGATGGCTTCATCATCAAGTTTTACACCGGTACTGTTGCGTACAGTTAGTAAGTCTGTTTATTCACCAAGAGAGAAGACTATTGTCCTGAATGTTCACGATGCTCTGGTTTCTCAGAATCCCACAAACACTGTTCGCAACATAGTCGAAAGTTGTGCCAACATGACTGGCGTAGGAGAGTCAACTTTATATAGGTTCCTATCAGAAAGAAAAAAAACACGGTATAGCTAACCCAAACACAAACGAACACTTAAAGAGAGGGAAAAAGCCTATTGAAATTAATGAATTTGCCAAAAATGGTATTCGAAGGAAAATTCATGGATTTTTTTTCAAAAAAGAAATACCAAACCTAAACAAAATTTTACAAGAAGTTAGAGACGACCCGGATTTGCCTCATATCGGACGAACTAAATTGTGGCAAGTTTTGAAAGAATTAAATTTCCGGTGGGAGAAATCAGACCGAAAATCACTTTTGATTGACCGGGAGGAGAAGATGATGTTGGAGAAGAAATTATCTCATACTCAAGATTCATACGAAAATTCCGGGCTGAAGAAAGGCCAACTCTTCTACCAGGATGGAACGTGGGTAAACTAACGTAATACTCTAAAAAAAATTTGGTCAGATAAAAATATATCAAGCTCCAGGCAAGCCTTTATGGAAGGTTGGTCTATTGGTATCTCCCCACCTTCTGGTAAAGGCAGTAGATTAATAATTTCTCACATTGGCAGTGAAAAAGGATTTGTTAAGCATGGTTTGTTGGAATTTCATTCCAAAACACAAAAGACTATCACGAGGAGATGACAGCTGATGTTTTCGAAGAGTATTTTGAGCAAATGATTGAACACATGCCACCAAATTATTTATAGTATTAGATAATGCACCTTATCATTCACGACTAGTAGAAAGACTTCTAACGAATGCGTGGAAGAAACAGGATATTCTTGACTGGCTGCGGAATAAGTATCTGCCTTACGAAGATGGAATGGTAAAAGCAGAACTTTTAAAAATTGCCCGGCAACACAAATCTAAGTTCAAGAAATACGTAGTTGACAAAATGGCGGAAAGGCGAAACATCACAGTCTTTAGACTTCCACCCTACCACTGCGAAATAAATCCAATTGAACTCATTTGGGCACAAATGAAAAGTTATGTGGCTAGAAAAAATACGTCATATAAAATACAAGCTGTACGTGAATTGTTATACGAGTCTTTATAACATATTACAAAACAAAACTGGAAAGATGCAGTAAGACATGTAATAGAAGAAGAACAAAAAATGTGGGATCTTGATAACATAATTGATGCGAACGTAGAGATAGCGAAGTAATTATTAACCCTCAAGACGACTCGGATTCCGAAGTTGATCCTATTTATTTTGAATTTGAATAGTTTTCTAATCGTAATTATATAAGGTAAGTAATAGTAGTTGTAATCGTAAGGTATTAAAGGGGAAAGGCGCAAAATGTCGCCTGTCAAAATATTCAATGTGTTTTAAATGTATCCATGTTTTTTTTCAAATCCTGAGAAAACTAAAAAGCATTTTTGAAAAATTTAAAGGCAGAATGAAATATTTTTTAGAATAAATAAAAAGTTTCTTTTTCATGCAATATTTTCAATTAAAAATTATACTATATTTTCTCTTTTATTTTCACCCCTGTTACATAACATATTAAAATAAACATTGTAAAAGTTTTCAGGGACTTTCTGCCCTGAGTAATAATGTAATCTTTCATTCTGCGTTTAAATTTTTCAAAAATATTTATTAGTTTTCTCCAGATTCGAAAATAATGGATACATTTAAAACACATTGGAAATTTTGCCAGGCGACATTTGGCGCCTTTTTCCTTAATTAAATAAATGTATCTTTTACAAATGGCAAGAAACTTTTTATTTTTGAATAAAATAAATAAGTTTTATTAAAAAATACAATTTACATAAGTACAATTTAAAAAATATATTTATTTAGTTCAAATAAATGTTTCAATCATATACTCTACGACACTGGTCGTTCATCTCTAACCATTCAAAATACCCCCGTAATAGGATTATAAGGTATTGTATTCCTTCAGATATAAGGTGGGTTAGTCGAAAACGTCTTAAACCGTCAGTTTTAGGTTGGTTTTTACTATTATATCGTATTACCTATCCTCTCTGTATTTCAGTTTTCTAATTAGGGTTAAACTTGTAGTAAGCTATCAACAAATTGTGAACCGACTATAATATGTTTTAAGAACGTTATAGGGGAAACGAAGTTTAAGCCCAATGCTTTTAATTCTCGGATAAGTACATCATGTGGAATTGTTGGACTGACGTTAGATAACACTAGATACGTTAGATGACGTTAGATAACTTTCAGTAGGCGTTATAAGTCTTCTAGCTCGTAAGATTTCTTCTTGCACCTTAATAGAACCATATTTTTCCATAAATTCATCTACGCTGAATTTACTATTTAGATACATACATATTCTATTATTAGAAAAAGGAGAAGAGAATTAAATATTTTTGGGATTAATTAAAGTGCCTAGTGGGATTAACTAATCCTGAAGACAGGCGTTATTTATAGCACTAAAAATAATTGCTTGATCTTTAGTAGGAAATGTCTGCTATGATGCTGCCAAGGAATAAGATTTGCTCTTAGAAGAGACGTTCTGTATAGTGACATCCGACGACACACCAATTTGTTATTCTTCACAGTAGCAAAAATATAGTACCTCTCTGCCCCAGCAAAACAACAACACTGGTTATTGTTTATTATTGATAACTTTATAATTATTTACGATTGATGAATCACTCAAAAAAATAGTAGTTATTATTATATTTAATAAATAATACAGCTATAAAGGTACAATTTATTTTAAATAATGTTAACTGTACTAGATGTCTATACAAATAAACCATGACATAATTTAACTATACGTCAAACCATCTAGATCTAAAATTTATTTTATTTCGTATGCAAATTTTCCGTCGTTCGTTTCTTTGTTAGCTAATACCACATAATACGCTGAATTCGTCCCTGAAATGTCAACATCCACAAGCACACAAGCACGAGCAAGCAACACGGGGAGTCGTCTGCTGGGGACATATCTAATATAAAGCGCAACAAAGGTGTGCAACATGCTTTTTGCACCTCCTCCATTTGATATGTATGAAGTTTTCTCCTGCTAGACGACATTTTGTGACTCTGCGTTTTTCGCATTTTCAACTTTAGGAAACAGATTTTTCTTTTAAGATGTATTATGCGTATATAATAAAATACAGTTACGCACTTCTAACCAACAAATAAACAAAGAAAATTAAGAAATGATATAAAAAATGTGATTAGTTATGTTTAAATAACACAACTATCTTTTAGAAATCATGTAAAGCTGTAGATTTTCAATGTTCTTTTCATCCTATTTATATCGTTATATTGTTTTACACAATGGAGAAAATGTTTTAATTTATCGAATGATTAACACTTATCTACTTACGTGGATATTTTAGGACATAGACTCTGAGATGCGGTATGTCATACTGTCGCTTATTCTATTTTGTTTCCAATATGAATTGTCTTATCTCACTGTATTTGTTTTTTTCATCAACTACACAATGATTTTACACACTGCTGTGGAATAAAATACTGCTTTAAATATAATAAAGGAACTTTATTTTTTCAAGAAAACTATGAACCCATGCATAATAAAAAAAAATGGTGGACGATATTACAAAATCCTTTATAAACTAAACTACAAAAAAATTTGAGTATTGGTAATGATAAAATGGTAAAGTAATGTTAAAAGAAACTAAAGATCTCTTTGCAAGAAGAACTGGGGCTCAGAACAATCCACTCTACTTCTTTTGTATAAATCTTTAATTCGTCCTAAGCTGGATTATGGAACAATTGCCTATTCCACTGCTGATTAATCTCTTCTTAAATCATTAGATGCTATTCATAATAACAGTCTTGGAATAATTATAGGGGCTTTTCCAAGTTCACCGGTACCCACCCTTTATGCTCTTTTAGGAGAACACCGCCATATCACCGCAACATCTTCCTCGCCCTATTACATGTAGCCTTAGTTTATTGTAATGTTTCAAAACCAAGATATCAAAATACTTTTACAAATAAATATGTAAACAAATTTCAAGATATTCGCTATAGTAAAAAACCATATAACGAAAAAATTAAATCCATACTTCAAAATTTAAACACTAATTTTCCGGATGTTTTCTCCTCAGATATTAAATACCCTGAGCCTTGGCTGATCGATTAACCAATCTGTAATACATATCTGGCCTCTTTTAATAAATCAAGAACAAATAATTCCCTGATTCGGCTAAAGTTCGAAGTCCTCTTACAAAAGTATCCCCACTACTATAAAATATATACTTTTTCTTCTTGTGCCACTCCTATAGGAGATTGGAAATCATCAAGGCTATTCTGACCTTGTTTATAGCTGACCTAGAGTTCATTAGTGGTACAGCCAAGCCACTCTCTTAAATTACGCAACCATGACATTCTTCTACGGCCTGGATTCCGTGTTCCTTCTATTTTGACAAAATCTTCAAAACTTCTATCGTTGACAAAATTTCTGGGTCTATTCCTATCATTCGCCTTACTTCAAAGTTTGTGACTCTTTCAACCCAACTTATCTTCAGCATTCGACGGTAGCACCACATCTCGAAACTTTCACTATTTCTTTTGTTGTTCTGTTTAAGAGTCCAGGCCTCTACACCATATAATAGCGTGTTAAATACATAGCCTCTTAGCATTCTTAATCGTAGAGGAAGGCTCAAAAAACGATATTTTATATCGATATAGAAACTTATATATCTTTTTACAAAACTGTACACAAGACGGTAGCACCACATCTCGAAACTTTCACTATTTCTTTTGTTGTTCTGTTTAAGAGTCCAGGCCTCTACACCATATAATAGCGTGTTAAATACGTATCCTCTTAGCATTCTTAATCGTAGAGGAAGGCTCAAAAAACGATATTTTAAATCAATATAGAAACTTATATTTTTTTTACAAAACTGCAAAAAAACTACTAGGTAAACTAAAAAAAATATACACATTACCCTAGAACAAAACAAATAAGGGCATTTATTCGAAAAAAAATGTACGCATTACGCATTAGATTTCTTCCTCTTCAAGGCAGTGGTGGCAAGTAAAATGTGTTAAACCAGTGTGCTGCAACAAATAAGGGCATTTATTCGAAAAAAATGTACGCATTACGCATAAAATTAGATTTCTTCCTCTTCAAAGTTGCTTGCAAAGCTCCGCAATGTAGCGTCTTCGAGATGTTACAATATTTAGTAGGCTGCAAAAAACAGTAAACGGCCAGCGATTGCTAAATCGAGTCACCGAATGTTCTGCCTTCATTTTTCATTTTATCAACAACGTCCACTCCGCCTTTTGTGAGGTTGTAATCAGTACTAATCTCTGGCTTCGTGGTATGCTCTTTGGTGTTTTCATCAATGAAACCATCGCTGTATAGTGTTGAAAGTAGTAATACATTATTTTTTTTTTTGGCACATATGATACAAGTACACACTTGTTTTAATCGTCACCATATGCAAACATGTCACTATATAAAGGTCTTCCTTTTACGTTTGTCAACTCAGGGGGAATTTGTTGTTTGTTTTTACGCAAAGTACCTATCGTTGTCAAGCAATGATCATTTAATAATGAGTTGGATAAGGGTACAGAGGAAAAGTAATTATCTGTAGTTACATTTCGACCAGTTTTACTTATGGGTCGTATAAGTCTTCTTACTACACTAGATGCATCGTTGGGTAGTTGATATGGTCCTTTAGATTGTTTGCCAGGGTAAATTTCGAGATTTTGTGTGAAAAATATTCTAGCGTCCACCACGGCATAAATATTGATTCCGTGTTTCGCTGGCTTATTGGCTATATACTGCCTAAATTTCCATCGATCACGGAATGCTTCCAACATTACATCCATGGTCACATAGAATCCAGGAGAGTATGTAGATAAACAGTTAGTAACAAAAATTTCATACATTTCTCGAATGGATGCAAGAGTATGAACTGCCGAATTTTTTTTGCCTCTTAGTGGCGTCGTCAAAGCTTACAGCTTGACTTATTGGGTGAAAAGTCCGATAAATGCTTGCATTTCTTCGAAGTCAACAGAAGGACAATCTCTAGGGCGAGTATAAAACATTCTCATCATATCCAGTTTTTGATTTGTATATTTTACAATATTATTGATAATATAGCATCCGAGAAAAACAATTTCCAGCATTCTAATATGGTTTTGGCGCCTTTTGCTTTTGCTTTTACCCCAGGTAAGTTCGTAACAATATAACAAGCTTTGGTCTTACCTTTGGGAGTGTGTTTTTTATGTTTCAACCATGGTGTTTTATCTTTGCCATTAAATCTTGGATAACCATCATCTTGGCCGCTTTCTTCCATAGCATCTTTAGAATTACTGGGTAGATCTTGTGTGGACTGCTCAGAACCTGTATTGTGGATACTGTGTTCAGAACGAACATCACTTAAGTCCTTATCAGAATCTAGTAGTTTCACATCGCTGTCTATCTGCAATAAACCAAAATAGTGCTTATAATAACGGATGTTCAACAATCTATAGGTATTTCACTAAAAATCTTACCTTTCATGATAATATTATAACTTTTCTTAAGTGGTCTCTCTAAAAATCAACACACGCCAACACTCGCGTAGTTAGATTTTTTCTAACGCTCCGACGAACCCGATCGCTCGCTTGTTAGATTTGAACTAACAACTGCTGTCGGCTATAAGATAATAGGTACTCTCACCATGATTAAACATAGTCAAATGAGTCTTCATAGTATTCCTGGTTGCAGAACTCAAAAGAAGCAATATTTCTAAAATTATGGCGAAATATTTAAAAATGTTAGATTTTTTCAAACGGTGTGAGTGACGGAGGGTTAAGGAAAAGTCGGCACAGGACTTTTATCAAACTTACTCGTTCAATACCAGTAGGCCAGCCGACATGACATATTGTGGTTTAATAGTAAAAAATAATATTTAATCTTAAAATAAGTGTATTACGAATTGTAAAAGTATACATTAATATGAATAAAAGTATTCAATGAGTGAGCAAAATACAAATAAGTGAGATTGTTTTTAATTAACAAAATAGCCTCCGTCTACATATCTATTTTTGTCTTATCATGCATGCTTGCATAGTATTCTCTTCGCTTCTAGAAACTTCTAAAGACCATTTACTGATTCCATCTCCTAATGTCTCAAGTCGATTACAAAATCAGCCAAGCTCGTAAAACATAAAACTTCGTTTGCCAAAGTAGAGGAAACTTGACAAATATTTGTTGTGGTGCGAAATTCGACACTGTCGTCCTAGAGACAAATCTGCAGCCCTGCAACTTCTGATAGACTCCTATATTACGACAGGTATAACAAATGACGATAGGGTGGCGATCGTTTGTCAGAGCCAACTTTGGTATTTTGTCGGTGACGCGTCTGGGGAGAATGGGTAAATATAATAAACATGGTCGACGTGCTGGATAATATTTTTTTATTATTCAATAATACATTTTCGTAAATTGCAGAAAAAGAACATTTCTGTTTCAAATACATACCGAAATGTTTCCTATCTTATAATGTGAAATTAATATGAAGATCTATAGCACTACTTTTCGGATTGTTATAATATTTTGTGTACTTTTGTTTCATGCATTAAAATTTTATTTTTTTATTTCTTCTTGCTCGATATCTGAGTTTAATTATATATTTTGAGTTCTAAAAATAGCTTTATATTTCTTTCGTCCATATGCTTTTATATTTTCCCTTTAATTTTAATCGTAACTAAACTTAATTACCATACCCACTTATCAGGTAATAGGTGTGTGTAAATAATATGTACAAATGTTGGACATGAAATAAAAAAGAACGGAACTGATTAGTATTGATAGAAAGGTGTTCTCATAAGGTAACTCCTTTTCAAATAAAAAACGTGTTTTTTGAGAAAATTCTTTTATTTTATATAGTAAAGTGGGATTAGACATAACTACAATGAATTTAGCAATTTTCTAACTTCTTTATGCTGTCCGAATAATACAATCCTGGAAGCTCTGTAAAATAGGCTTGTGTTTCATCATTTTTATCTCTTAGTTTGAGAGCTTTTTATTTACAAGTAATCTCTTCAGATTTAAAAAAACTTAATAATCAAGAGAATATGTTGAATAAGAAAGCAGTTTGAAGCCCCACCCATGAAGTTTTGCCATCTTTATACCGCTCTTCTGAGCCGATGCATTGTCTTATAGAAATAACACTTTTTCTTTTGCAGAAAATTAAAGACGAACTCTTGGAGGAAACTGTGCGAAGGATAAAAGAATTAGCCCCTGAACAACTACTCCAAGAGGTTCTTTCAAACTATCACACAAATAAAATCGGACTGAACGAAAAGCCGAATGGTGAATATACTAAAAGCCTAACGAAAACCATTAGAGAGCTGTTAAAGACCTATTTTCCTGGCTCTCAACAAGTACTTGAAAATCAAATATCTAGCTAGCAGAGATTCCAAGGGGCCTCAACAGATCCAGCAGGCAACTAGCGGAAAAAAACTTTTACAAAAAACAAAATCGAATTTCGAAATTTAAAAGCTTCAAACTTTTTAAATCTCCAAGTGAGGACGGAATATTTTCTGTGTTTTGTATAAAACTTAAGAGGTCGCTGGTTATATGATATTAGATAAATAATAATGAAGAAAAAATGCGATATTTTGTTTGTAAATAAATTAGCGGAAAATAGCAAATACAACTGTAAATAAATTAAGAAATTAACTGGTCATACTCATTAATGTTGTTTGTACAAAGAATATAGACTTACCCTTTGAAATATTGAAGTCGTATTCTTAGCCAGGGAAATCTCGTTGGTACGTCTGGACGGCCGCCGACGCTCGATGGCACGAGAGCCAAAAAACTTGGTGTGTTTCGCTCGCTGTCTTGGGATGAAGTGTTTTGAGACTTAAGACGGTCAGAAAAGAACCTCCTAACCGTTTCGTGTGGTCTGTATACCAAGAGGGTACACCAATAAATCACTCTATTGTGTTGCGATTTTAAGTGGCGATAATTTCAGTTAATTCTCCTGGTAATACGAAACCGTACACTTGTTTCTATATTTGTGACCCAAAATACAAAAGAGAAGCCAAATTCTCCGTACTTAAAACATAATAGATGAGATAGCCAGTTTAACAATTTTACGAAATAACAGGAAGCAATATAATTTAACAGAGTCGTTAGAATACAGCATTGAATTAGATCACATTACAGTACCGTAACAGAAAAATAATAAATGTAAAAATATGAAAGAAATAGTACATACTTTCCCAAAGATTCTGCTTTACTCCAAAAAGATGTCATGCAAATACAGCGGCAATTATAACAGCGTTTCATATTAAGCCTTACGTTAAGTCACATTCTAAAACTTGAAGGGACGCAAAATCGGAGGGATCTTATTCATACCAAGGGCAGGGAAACGTCTTTGACTGAACTGACTGCAGATGCACCAAAGCCTTACTGCCCAATACGCGTCACTTTTTTTCTCTTAAAAACAATGGAGAATCTAGTAGACTACTACATAAGAAGCGCAACTTTAATGAGAAAACCGCTTCGCAACTATTAATTTTCTTACCAGACAGGCAAATACACTATAAATGCTCTGAACTCTCTAGTCGCAAGTACTAAAAAGACAATAGTAGCAAAATAAACAGCTTTTTGCGTTTTTATTTACATGGAGGGAGCATTCAATAATAACCTATTTGAATCCATAAAAAGAGTAATAGTAAAGGAGAGCATTGAAGCCTCATTAATATAATGGATTCAGTCGATGCTATAAACCAGAATCATCACTGCTAGTATTTGGGGAGAATCTGTGACTACGACAGCAGTAAAGGGGTGTTCTTAAGGAGACTACTTAAGGTCTCGGATCATGGATGACATCATCACTAAGTTGCATTATTCTTGTTTTACAATCCAAGGTTACGCAGATAACCTTGTTGTTACAATTAGGAACACGCATGACCATATCTAGTCTCATGCAAACTGCTCTTCAGGAAATTAAAAGTTGGTGCTCGAAGGAGGGCTTAAATGTCAACTCCAGCAAAATGACCTTAATACCTTTCATAAGTAGACTTAAATACAATTTAAAGGCTCTACTAATGAATAGCATCACAGTAGAGTATTCCGTAGAAGTAAAAATTCAACGCTTCAACTATATTTCAGTCAGAAATACATGCTATAGACATTAGTGTCTAAAAATGTCTCAACAGAGACACTCGTAGAGGATTTACATCTACAACAATATAGAACAATATCCAACATTCTTATAGGTAATGGATTTTGACAAGAGCTGTAACCTTGTAAATAACAGGTAAACGTGTGTACTGCATCGGCATGAATCATAGCTCTCGTCAAAATCCATTACCTCTGCTAAACGTATATTATAGGAAATTAAATAATTTACTTTTTAAGTAAGGTGGAATTAAATTAAAGTAACAACCGTTTCAGACCCACGAATCATCGCCTAATTTGAAACCGCCTATCTTAAATGGTTTTTACTATACTTTGAATTTTTGGCAGAGGTATTTTAAATGATTTTATGCATTTACCATAAGCAATAATCAATAAATTGTGTTTCTCTCATATCTTTTATTCTGTTAAATTCTAATAATATCCGATTCTTCAACTTTAAATATCTTTATTTTGTATAATGATGTAAATTTAAGCGATGTTATGTGCTAAATCAGGTAAACTGTGTTACGTATTATTACGGAGTAATTTTAATTAACTTTACAATTAATATTCTGCATTCTATACCGTAAATTGCAAATTATTACATTAAAGTCCCTAGTTGTTATAAGCAAGCCTGTTAAGTGATCATTAGATATATAACTAATAACTAGTAGGTAGTATAACTAGCAACGGAAACAAGCTTTCATTTGTTGTGCTGAGCATCCATACCGATCGTTATCAAATATGTTTATGTCCTTAAATATAACTGTGTTTATCTTAATTTTTTTTCGGCATTAATTTTTTTTTACATAAAATGTGGTAAATCCTGGAAAACACCACAGTTAATGCAACAAAATTCCAAACAGTTAAATTCCTGCGCTCGTAATAATTATTATGTTCTCAAATTTACGGATATTTAAAAATTCCCAAAAATTCGAACATTTTTAACCACTCTCACGTTTACTGCAATATGGTATAGTGACTTATCTAAATAAAGATAAAGACAATATTAACATTCCAGCAGAAACTTTTATCTCTTGTCCTATAAATCAAAAGACAACATTTTTAATGAACATCAAGGAGTAACCCCCATACGCTTCTATAAACAAAAAAAAATGACGGCATAGGGTTACCTACGACATGAAGACCTCTTATAAAGAAAATATCGTTCGCTCCACTTTCTAATGAAAATTCTACTGTCAGAAATATTCGCGCCAATCCCCAGGCCAATCCCCGCGACCATCCCCACGGTAACCACCACGCCAATCTCCACCCAAACCACGTCAAAATCAACGGTATAAATGAACCGTCCGCTATTCCCAGTAGCAGTAAATACATTGGTCAGTGATCAGTGTAATAGTGTCTGAGGGCTCGGTAGAATTAGACCTCGGAAGCTCTGAAGAAGATATCAAAGAGAATGTTGAAAGTAAAGTGATAATCGACGCGGTTCAATTCGGAAAACTGTTAAGGCGGTTACAGACACAACTGCAAGCTTGTCCAGCATACTTATTTAATCTTTTTGTACAAGTATGCACAATTTGCCTTTGGCACCACACGTACAAGCATGCTTGATAAAAATAGAGGTAGCGTTGGACGCTTTTGTTCTTGTGCAAAAAAGAAAATCCCGAATAAAACAATGGTTGATGAAAAGGAAAACCTGTTCTCACATTAGCTTACTAAGTGAGCTGAAAATATATTCGCGTGACTGGCACAATTATCTTAGAATGGATGAATAGACGTATTTAAACGTTTTGTCTCTTGTATCACCTTTGATTCAAAAGCAAGATACGATCATGAGAGAAGCCGTAACACCACATGAAAAATTTCTTGTGAAGGGAAGGAGTTATGTAGACCTGAAGTATTCAACTATTAATGAGTTCTTCATCTTTAACTTTTTTCTTTTCTCTTCTATAATAAGTAAGGAAGGAGTTTATTGTTTTAATAACTTCATTTCTGTCAGCATTAACGTCAATTAACCTATATTTTTCTAATAATATTTTGTACGCTACATCCCTCTTTGCTTTATTATAATAATCTTTTAATTTAATGTGCCAAAGACACGGCTGATTTTGGTATTCTTGAATAAATTCTTCCAATGATTCATGGTTAACCTTTTTGCGATCAGTAGTCATGACGAAAATTACTCAAATGCTACATCACAAAGCAACACAACGGACGCCAACTTGTTCAAGCTTGAAAATCTTGGGTACACACGTATCGTTTTGCTTGCCCAAGCGCGCTTAATTCAAGCATGCACAATTAAGATCCTTTCAATCCTCAAGCCGCTTGTACAATTACAAAGCTTGCACCATATTTCTCTACGGACACTCAAGCGTGCTTGTACAAAGAGATGTTGAACAAGCGTACTGGACAAGCTTGCATGTGTGTCTGTAAGTGCCTTTAAGTTTTCTATTAATTCTTTTAATAGTGTTTTTCCCGTAACAATTATAAGTTGCTTATAGGGGGTTGAAAGGGGGGACTGAACAATTACTGTCCTTGGGGATAGGGTAAGCAAATACATTGAAACGTTTGCGAACGGCTACTTGTGTTTTGGTTGGAGAGCTGAGTCGTGGATAAGGATTTCTTTATTTAAGGAGGACTGGGAGGGCTAACTGCAAAAATAAACAAAAATTACTTAGAGAGATGTTCTGGTAAACACTACACAAGAAGATTCCTAAACTATTTAATATTAGGACGCCGTTTAAGAGAATCCTTTTGTTGGGTATAAAGAAAGGTTTTTCTGTCCTTATATTTAAACACAAAATCATTGTTCCACACAAACTTCGAATGATCTGGATCCAACCCATGAAAGACACAAAATGAAGGCTGATAAACACCAAAACTAGGCCTTAGGTTATCCTGTATAATAACAATAATTATTCTTTAAACTCGGCAGTATATTTTCCTTAAAACCATGTAGGCCCACCTAGTCTTCAGAACACTGAATTAAATCCCTTTGTCACAGAATACAGCAAACGATGATTAGCTTATATTACAAAGATTGCCACATAGCATTTCGAGCTCAAATCACTCT
Organism: Diabrotica undecimpunctata; assembly: GCF_040954645.1. Lineage (NCBI taxonomy): Eukaryota > Metazoa > Arthropoda > Insecta > Coleoptera > Chrysomelidae > Diabrotica > Diabrotica undecimpunctata. The sequence continues at coordinate 36,660,459 of NC_092807.1, read as the reverse complement.
TCTTCTTAACCAAAACTCATGGAATTAATGGACTGCTCCACACCATGTGTCAAACTTGTCTCTTAATACTAGTTTTTTTACTTGCAGTCAATCCGGAGTTCGCCCTTTGTGAGAACTTAATTAAATTAAAATGCAGTTAAGAGCAGGTCCAACTCGATGGCTACGCAGTTAATATTTTTCCCAGATGACTTCTTAAATACACTTGGGTAAATAAACTTCAGGTCGCTGTGAGGTATTAGCCAGGAGCGTTTAGTAGACAACTTCAGATCATGCCTCAATCCCAGCTCTAGGTTTAATTCTACTAAACGCGGAAATCTTTCGGAACATATATATATATATATATATATCTAAATTTGCGGAGGAAGCCACTTTAAGAATCTGAGAGCCAGTTTTCTGCAAAGTATTTTCGTTTCTCCAGCTTTAGCGATAAGCCTTGTTTTCTTAATAACATATTATTTTTACAGTCCTTTGAGTCGCTCTTTTCATAAATTGGCAGTAATATCGCCATCTCCCAGTCTTTGAGTACCTTTTTCTTGCATGCTTGTAAGAGTACATCTGCCCCTTTGTTTCCCATATACATTTCGCCAGTTTTTATATCATGACCTGCTGCTTACGCATTTTTTAGTTTTCTGTAGTGCATCTTTTAGCTATTTATTTTTTATTTATCGTTCTTTAGGTCTTTTTCTTCTTGTGTTTTATTCTCAGATAACAGATTCTTAGAATGTTCTTTTCATAATCTGATTAATGCGTTTTACGCTCTTAATAAGTAATCTTCTTCGTCTTTAGCTGTCATCATATTATTTTTGTTTTCTAAATAATTTAAGTACTTTATAAAATAGTTTCTGGTTTTCGTTAATATCAATTAACAATTTTTCTCCAAAATGCTTCAAGGACCTTTTCCGTTTGAACTTTTTTTTACTAATTTTCTTTTTTGTTATGTTCTTAGTATGTAGTGTTAAGTTTTTTGTTACTTATTCTTCCTTTTCATTTATTTTTTGTTCAATTTCTTTGTTTACTTTTGTTTGTTGTTCTGAACTAGCACAGTAGCTAAATTAATGAGGATAACTTGTAATATCCTTTAAGCTTTTTGTTAATATCGTCAATTTTTTTAAGTAAATTAACTGTTTCATGCGTTATCCAAATATCTTAGCAAGTCTTTAAGTTTATATAATTTAGGAGTCTCAAATTCGGCGATTATCAGTTTCTTTTTATTTTTTGTTTCTATCGTTCCATGGATCGTCCTCCAGTTCTCTTTCCCTGATTTCTTTATCAACCCCTTCTCTCCAACTTCTTCTAGGCCTTCCTGGTCTCCGCCTACCTCTTGGTTGCCATTCAAAAATTTGTCTTGGTATCCTATTTTCCGGCATTCTCCTTACGTGTCCGTACCATCTGAGTTGTATCGTTTTGATGTCATTAACAATATTATGTGTAACTCCCATGATTTCTCGGACTCTCCCGTTTGTTATTCTGTCGCATCTGGAGATTCCCTTCGAGCGGCGCCAAAAGTCCATTTCTGTTGCTATAAGTATTTTCTTTGTTCTGTCTTTTAGGGGCCACACTTCGCATCCATATGTTGTGATACTTTTTGTTATGGTGTTGTATATTCTTCTTTTATTTTCCTTAGAGATGTTTTTATCCCACCGTACGCTGTTCAGTAAGGCTATGCATTTCCTTCCCTATGTATTTCGTTCCTTAATGGCTGCATCTAATTTTCCGTCGTGAGTGATCTTTACTCCTAGGTATTGTAGATATTGTCACATAGTTTGATCTCTCGATTTTCCTCTACGAGAAGATTATGTTGATCTCCTCCGATACTCATGTACTCAGTTTTTTCCATATTCACTCACAAACCCCACTCTTCTAATAGTTTTCGCATCATGTAACTAAGGTCTCCAGAGTCCTGTGCGATGATGACCTGGTCATCCGGAAAGCGCAGATTGTACAAAGTTAAGTCCATTAGTGGTATGCCCATATTCGTACATTTTTTCTTCCATGTGTTGAGTGCTGCTTCGAGGTATATTTTGAATAATGTTGGGGATATACAGCATTCTTGTCTTAGTCCTTTAGTCACTTTGAATCCCGGTGTTATCAGATTTCCTGTTTTTATTCTTGTTGTTTGTTGGTAGTACAACATTTTTACCGCTTCAATCAATTCTATATTTATATTTGTTTTTCCCAGTGCCTCCCATAATTTATCAAGAAAGACACTATCATATGCCTTCCTAGGGTCTACGAACGTCAGGTTGACTTCTTGGCCACGAGCAACTTTCTTTTCAATTATCTGAGTAATAGAGAAGACATGCTCTATTTTAGATCGACCTGCACGAAAATCAGCCTATTCTTCGGCTTTCATATCTCGGTATTCTTCTTCTATTCGATTTTTTATTATTTTCCCATATATTCTGCTAATACTACTAGTAACTGCAATTCCTCTATAGTTTTCAGATTTCGATTTATCTCCCTTTTTATGGATGGTGCTCATATGCGATTACTTATACTTGTTTCTACGGTACTGTATAAGTATATTTTTCTTTATGGTTATACATTGTTACAATAAGGTTGTGCACTATAATGTCCAATAGTCTTTCTCCATTGTAATTGTAAAAATTATATCTCGCTAGCTACTCTCTTAAAAATATGTAACTACATGTAGCACTTTAATTGACGCGCAGTATATATTACATAGACCTATTTACATATTTTACTTACAGAGCTATACGAGCTTCAGAGCATTATTATAATAAATATCGTCTATTCCATAATTATTCTGACAAAGCTAAAAAATAACTTCACAAATTGTTGAAAAACAGTTCAAATGTTACAGTTAATTTGTTTTCCGTTCAAACAAGTCTGGTTAATTAGTTTTAATAAACTTCAACTTTCCTACAAATAACTCAACATTTGCATTCCAGGAAGAAAGTTGTTCTAATTTGAAAAGGGATCATTTTAATAACCAGCACAGCTTTAATACACATCGCTGTGCGTACCTACCTACTACAACTAATTTAGAAGTAGCTTTATTCAAAATTACTTATTTTGGAAATACTGTTGTGTGTATTACGTATCTACCCGCAAATATGTGGAGGATGTTTTGTTTTGTCTGGCTGGTAAACTAAATTAGCCGCTGTGATTGAAATGGAACGCTGGAAGACAAAGAAAAACTTTTCATACTCAAAGTATTATAATAGTTACGAAATTTTTCGGTGTGTTTAATTAACAATCTTCATCACAAAGAGTTGACTGCTTTGATACAAACAAAGCATCTCTTCTTTGTTATTAAATTACAATTATTTTATGGCTTAGAACCAAACACAAAAGGGTAAAAACGGACAATAATACTATAGGCACGTCTAACGATAATAATGAAAAGTCACTTAAACCGTTAACAATAAATCAATTTTATTTGTAAACAGGCAAAGAATAAAAAATAAAACTTTACCAGATTTATTCTACATTTTATTAGTAATTATAACAATTTGTCTAATCATCACAAAATGTTGAAGTACAGGAGAAAAAAAAAAATATAACGGAAAATTCTAAAAAAATAATGACAAGAAAAGTAAACTAAAATATGAAAAAAGCTTTAATAACGAGTTTTTCCACCCCTACTACGTATAACAGCCTCACATCGTTGGCCCATACTTAAAATTAATTGCCGTATTTCATTTTGGTCTAGTTCTCTCCAAATCTGGATCAGCCTCTCTCCCACTTCCTCTACGTTGTTTGGTTGGATCGGTGTCGCTCTTAATCGCCTAACAAGGATATCCCAGAGATTTTCAATCGGATTTATATCCGGACTATGTGCTGGCCATTCCATAGTATTAATTACTACCTCTTCTAGTTAATTTCTGACGATCTGTGCAACGTGAGGTCTGGCATTATCTTGCATTAGTAAGAAATTTTCAACGATATAAGGAGCGAATAGTACTACATGTTGCTCCAGGAACTCCAATATGTACCTTTCAGCTGTAACAGTTCAATTTTGTATGACCACTAGGTCCGTACGTGCGGTCAAAGAAATACCGCCCCACACCATAACAGATCCTCCACCAAAAAATGTGGTGTGAGAGAAGTTACATTGAGCATATCGTTCGTTGGGTCGTCGTAACACACGAACACGTCTGTCGTTATTGTACAAACAAAATCGGGATTCATCAGTAGATAGCACTCGTTCCCAGTCAGCCTCTAACCAATTAACGTGTTCTCTTGCAAAAGGTAGTCTCCCCCTTCGATGTTTTGCAGTTAATAGAGGACCTCGGATGGCAATCCTAGGTGTTAAGTTGTATTCCCTAAGTTGCTGGCGAACAGTTTCAGTACTAATTTGTATAACATGCACGTCTTGAAGCTGAATTTGTACACTTCGATGTGTTACAAAACGTTGTCGAAGGGCCGACATTCTTAAAAATCGATCTTGAATAGGGGTAGTTAACCGGTTTCGTCCTTTCCCTGGTCTGCAAGTATGATCCCCTATCGAGGAATCTTTCTAACACCCGTGAGACGGATGTGTGGGACACATTAAACCGACGACCAATTCTTCGGTAACTCCAACCTTCTTCCGATAGTATTACTGCTTGGGCACATTCATCTCAGGTTAAATTACGTGATTGACACTCCATAATAAACACAATTAACAATAATCAACAATTAAACAGTAGCCGAATAAAATTCGTGAACACTTGGAAATTAGTATATTTATAGAATTAGTACATTTTTGCTTCTTGTTGTTTTGTTGCAAAAAAAAACATAGTCAATAAATATAGAGTGTACGAATAGCATATACAAGGGGCTTCCAAATATAACACTACAATGAAAAATTTTATTAACGCTAATAAAATATTTTAATATTTCAAAGTGGTGCGTTAATTTCTTGGAGAAGTGTATATACTATTTAAAAATGGATGACCTCTAAATACCTTCAATTTTTTATCTATTTTGACATAACCGTTCTTGCAATTAAAAGTAAACGTTTAAAAAACCTCTCATACACAACGCCTGATCAAACCTAAGTGTTGCAGTAAAAATTTAAATTGATACCTGGACATTGCCAGTCGAAACATTATAACTTCTGTACCGTCTCTATTCCAAAATTCTGTTCCTAATCAGCCATCTTTTAATATACCTGCCAAATAGAGTAATCCTGTAAAAGCACGAATTTTTAAACCATATATTTCCTTTGCTTTCGTTTTCTTGGGAATGTCGTAATATGTTTGTTTGTAGATTCAACAATAGTGGTTATGGTGTCGTTAAAAAAATATATCCAAACATATCTAGTTCGCCTTTTAAATTTTTAAATTCTGGTAACGTCTTTAACGGCGAAGAAATAAAGGTCCAGCAGAAACCATCATTTTAGCACCAACTGTATCAGAAATTTCTTGTTAGGTATCACTCTTTTCGTCCATTTGTTCTATCTTATTTGCTTTTTCGTCATCGTTATAATCATTATTTTCATTTTCGTTGTCGTCTAGAAGGCATATGTCTATTAGAAGTTGCAAACGTTCTTATTCTGCCTCATATGCATACGTTTTTAAATTCACATTAACTAACAAACGTTTAAAATGTCAAAGCAACACGCCTGATGAGCGGAGAATTTGTCCGCAATTACTAATACCTTTACGTGAAAGAACAGGATGCCACTGACACTTCGTGTGAAGAAATCAATTAACCTTTGTAAGAGATACATGCACAGGCTAGAACAAAAGGGTGGGTAGTTTAAAGGAGCAGTTCTATCTGAACACGTAATCCCGAAAGCTGAAGTACCACAAGTTGCAGTCTTATCACCCCTCCTGTATAGCATATATACAGCAAAAAGTTCAAGAACACCCGAAACACTAATTAGCCTTTATGTTGACAACACTGCAATCGCGGCAAAACATAGCAACCTAGACATGGCTGTAAGAAATCTACAAACGTCACTGAATACGATAGAAGAATGGAATATCCAATGAAAAATAGCAATAAATCCAGACTCAAGTGGTTATTTTCAAAAAGAGAAGAGATTTGCAATTAGGCAAGAAAGCATTAGGGAAATTAAAAAATAGAAAATCACCAGGAGACGACAGAATTTTGAACGAACTTCTAAAGTACGGAGGACCAGATCTAATTAAAAAATTATTAAAACTAATCTAAAAAATAATAAAACAAAACAGAATTCCTCAAGAATGGAGATCAAGCCTCCTAATACCTCTCTTTAAAAAGGGAGACAAATCTTGCCCAGAAAATTGTAGAGAAATTAATTTATTAAATACAACACTAAAATTAACTAATTGATAACAAATAAACTGAATGAAGTCATAACACCAGCACAAGAACAACAAGGTTTTAAGTCGGGAACATCATGCACCTACGCTATATTTATAATGAGGCAAGTGCAAGAGAAATCATTAGAATAGAACAAACCCGCCTATCTATGTTTCGTGGAATTTAAGAAGGCATTTGACCTGGTAAAATTGAAGGACGTTATCCACTTATTGTACGCAAGAGAGATACCTCTAGGAATAATCAAAACAATCTAAAATATTAAACAAAACAACACAATAAAAGTAAAAGTAGAAGAAGAACTAACCGACCCTATTGAAGTTGGCAATGGGGTAAGACAGGGAGATGATGTGAGACCTCTATTGTTCAACTTAATTATGGATAAAATATTAAGAAAAGTAAGAATTAAAGATGGATACCAAACAAGAAAAACAACTAAAAATAATCTCTCTCAAAGTAAAGATGATTTACAACGTAATACAACGTAGTACAACGTACAACGAAGATAATATAACCGTCAGAAAATTTAACATGTTAATTTCTCCAAAAAACAAAATTCATGGCTACAACAGCAAATTATCTAAGATGTAAATTGGAGCTGGAAGGTCAGATAATAGAACAAGTAATGGGGTTTAGATATCTAGGAATCACATGATCTAGCTAGAGAAAGCTCGAAACTGAGGTGAAAGATCAAGTAAATAAAGCAAACAGGGCCGCAGGTTGCCTGAATGAAATAATAAGGAGAAATAAAGATATCGGAAAAGAAATGCAGAATTTACAAACCAGTCATCAGACCAATAATACGCAGCAGAAACACGATCTGACACAGAGAGGACAAAAAGAATGCCAGAAACAGCAAAAATGAAAACAGAAAAATTAATGGAAGGACACTATGGGGCAGAACTAGAAGAACAAATATACTACGTCGATTTAAGGTGGAAAACATTAAGAACTTTCTGAGGTACGAAAGAAGAATATAATGCAACGATCATATAAGCCTAACAAAACAAATAGAGTAGTAAAGATACCAAGAGACGGTTCTTCAATAAGAAGACGATCAGTAGAAAGACCACGAAAACGAAGGCTTACTGGAGGCACATTGAAAAACAGAGTCATGTCTAGATTAAAAGAAGTATCTGAAGTGAAAATCGGAACGTCAAATAAACTTATTTTAAAGTACAACTATGGCTTATTTCCAACAAAACAGTAAATTGCTTCACCATATCCTTACCAGATACAAATGGATCCGCCTCCAAAGAAAGTGGTTAAACCCTTAAATGTTATTTATATCGTTCTCCTCTTTCACTTCAGACCAATATACTACCATTAAACGCGTACAAACAAAATTTCGATTCGTTCGTAAAGGAATAATGTCTCCAGTCTTGGAGGCCCCATTGACTGTGTTCCATCGCCAACGATATCAGCGTGCACGTTGTTTTGCTATCAGTGGTGGGTATGTGGCGCATCTTATTGCTTTTAAATGACATGCATACTACCGTCTATTGATAGTTTGACATCACTCTTCCAGTAGATTGCCTAAAAAAAACTATTAATCCTTGACATTGTATATGCCCTTTTTCTTGAGCATAAGTTGTGACTCTTTCCCGTTCTCCAATATCTGTACATGCTGTAGATTATGTCCCTAAATAGTGACTTCATGTACGGCTTACAAAATTTTGAGTCATATTCAGTCTCTTCGACAAGTTTTATTGGAACAACAGTAACAAAGTCGCTAAAACTTATACTATATTATATTTTAAATCAGATTTTTATTTACAATAAAGTAAAAACCACTACCATTTACAAAAAAGAAAAAGTAGCAGGTAAAAAATATTGGCTATCAATTAGCCAATGATTAGTCATGTTTAGAGTCGTATCCATTAAAATATATCGGCATTTTTTTTAAAGAAAACTTACGAAGAATAAAACTATTAACATTCATTGTTGAGCAGTGTATAATAACCGCTAAAACATAATATGCGAAATCTGGGAACACGAAGAGATCCTAACTTAAAAATATGAAGAATTAATTCGCTTGAATTTTTGTTTATAGCACTTAAAAAGAATATTCGACCGATATAATTTCATAATCATGATACAGTAAATTACCAACTTTATATAAGTAATTGTAAATATTTGCAATTTTTTAAACGATATTTCTGAGGATTGTTGAGAGACGTTGCAGTAAACATTACTTAAAAATTTAGAATCCAGTTGAATCATGACCCAAGCACACTTGTTCAATAAATATCTACGCTTAGGTGAATCTCTTAGAGCTCACTGACTAGAACCGCATTAAATTCTAGATAATAAAATAACTAATGTGATTTTAACAAATATTTTGCAGGTAAATAAAATCAAAAAATGTTAAAAAAAATCTAAATTTTTTTATAAACTTGTTATTATTTCAAACAATTTTTTATAAATTAACATGATATCAAATGATAGCGCTACTGATTACTCATTGTGAAAGGCTAACAAACGATTAAATAGGCCAATCTTATAGAATCCACCAATTAGAAATACTAATGGTACCTAGCTAGGCAAGAAGCAATATACAAAAGACCAACAGGTTTGCTGACCACCTAGAAAATACTTTTCAACCAAATGAAGAACAAGAAATAATTAACTGGGAGCTCCCTGGTCAAGATTATTGGAGATTAGTCCTGTAACTCCAAAAGAAGTATATTTGGAAATAAAAGAAAATATAAATCCAAAGAAAACTCCTGGATTTGATCTAATTATCTGGGGAATTATCCTGATCTGGAGAAGTGTTAAAGGAACTCCCAAGGAAAGCTATAATAAAATTAACACATCTTATAAACGCTTCCTTTAGTCTGAGGTACGTACCAAAGATATGGAAGGTGGCAGAAATTATAATGACACTAAAACCAGGCAAACCTCTACAAAAAGCTTCTTCATATAGGCCTATTTCAATGTTACCTGCCATGTCTAAATTATACGAAAAATTATTCTTAAAGAGACTAAAACCGATTATAAAGGAAAAAAATCTAATTCCTAATCATCAGTTTGGGTTTAGAGCAAGCCACTCAACGATAGATCAGGTGCGTAGAATAACAGATATAGTAGAAAAAGCTCTAGTAGCGCAGACTTTTGACAAAGTGTGGCATGACGGATTAATATATCATAAAATGAGATGCTACTTACCAAAAAAATATTCTGAACTACTAGAAATATATCTATCCGACAAATACTTTCGAGTTAAATATAGGGAAGCATATTCAGAATTAAGAGAAATTAAAGCTGGAGTTTCACAAGGAAGTGCCCTGGGGCTAGTGCTCTACCTGCTCTATACCAGCGATATTCCATCATTAAAACCTAACACAATTGTGACATTTGCAGACGACACATGCATTCTAGCAGTCGGACAAAACCACGAGGATGCAGCATCCATGCTACAGAACTCTGTTGAACAAATTACCATCTGGACCAGGCGATGGCGTATCAAACTAAATAAAACAAAATCTGTTTATGTCAATTTTACTAACAAAAAAAAACAACATATCCCAGTTAGTATAAATAGAAACCAAATACCTTAACTTAAATCTTAACCTAATCTTAATTAGATTCCAAGCTACGTTGAAAAGCACATATTAAGAAAAAAAAAGAGAAATTAAAAATTAAGTTCAGAAGGATGTACTTAATGATGGGAAAAAATCCACTATATCTGTTTATAACAAATTGGTATTGTATAAGCAAGTCCTTAAACCGATATGGACATATGGGATACAGCTATGGGGTTGTACAAAAGAAAGTAACATCCAGATTATACAACGATATCAGAATAAATTATTAAAGAACATCGTTAACGCTGTATGGTACTTCAGAAACTGTGATCTTTATCTAGACCTCCAGATGGATACGGTTATCCAGACAATAAGTAAGTTTGCCGAGAGTCATGAACAAAGGCTCTCCAACCACATGAATTTCGAGGCCATCAAACTCCTAGACAACGCGAACCAGATAAGAATACTTAAGAGAACGAAGCCGTTTGAATTAGTGCTAGAAGTGAGTGAAAGTGAAAGTGAAAAAGCAGAGCAAAGTGCGGCTAAAGTGTACACGTTGGCTAGTAGTACTATAATGTATTAGAGCCTAAGGAATATTGTTGAATGTAACCTTAGATAAGTTTTCTGTAATATTTTGTATATAGAACTAACTATAGCTTATTGATCATAGTGAATGATCAGATAGCAATAAACATAAGATTCCTGTTGGAGTTTTATTAAATAAAAAAAAAAAAAATAAATTAACATGGAATTTTCTTTATTAAAAAATCTAAATTTTTTTATAAACTTGTTATTTTTTTAATAAAAATTTTATAAATTAACATGGAACTGTCTTTAACATGGAGCTAAAAAGGTAAAATTGGTAGAAAAACAAACAGTTTCGCGTAAAATGTACAGTACACGTGAATAATGCGAAAAGGAATTACTAATTTAGAAAGTATTTGTCTCATAGTTTAATTACTTAAGTTTTTCGTAAAGTATATTTTACTTATGGTTGTTTCTCACTTCATGTTGGTTATTTATATTTCAATGAATGACAATTGCTGTGGTATTTTGTATATTTATTTTTAGCCCATGTTTTCTGCTGACCAGTCTTAAATTTTATGTTTTCTGAAATTACAGGATCAATCATATTTAAAATGGCCTCTCATATAATATTCATGTTGATTTTAAAACAAATTTTACCTGGATATATCTAGTTAGATCTCGAAGTTTGAACTCGCATAAGATGGAGAGTTCGAGTGTATTATTAACCTAGGCGAGCGCCACTTTTGAGTATTATTAACGACTTTTACACTTAACTTCTTGGAAACATTTATCATCCTGTTAAACTTTGAGAGAAGATGAGAACCTCCCAGTGCAATTGGCTAGTAAAAAGGATATGCAGGTATATTTCTAAAAGTAAGAAAATTATACAATGGCCACCTTTACCAATGACACGACAGTTATGGTAGTGGAAGATAGCTGTGATGAAGAACAAATCTGTGGATAGCCACTTTAATTACAAGAAAGATATTTATATATATATATATATATATATATATATATATATATATATATATATATATATATATATATATATATATATATATATATATATGTTAGAATAAACAACGTTAAAATTTCATATTATACTAACACATCGAAATACTTAGACATGACCCTCGACGTGAGGCTCTGCTGGAAATCTCACATAAAAAAATGAATAGAGCTTATTATTAGAATTAAGTACAAAAAGATGTAGTAAGCTAGGCTCAAGTTCAAAGTTAGTAACGTACAATAAGCTGCTTTTATGTAGGCAAATACTAAAGCTTGTCTGGACCTATGGCATACAACTTTGGAGTTCTTCCAGTAAAAGCAATATTGAAGCGATTCCAAAACAACATACTGAGCAATATCGTTTATGCACTCTGTTATTGAGAAACAGTTATATGAAAACAGTAATTTTAAACTATGACTCATGAGGCTCAATATTTGATAGTCAGAGCACGATTCCGCTACTTGTTTTTTTTTTAGGAATGCCCACAGATACGCCCACTTTTGCGGGCGTATCGTACACTGTGTTGAATAAGTCTGCCAATACTTCCAAGTTACCCTTTTCCACTAGTGTTCACAGATCTACTGGTATATCGTCTAATCCAGCTGCCTTATTATCTTACGAGTTTTTGATAGCATATTTGATTTCATCTATCGTGATCTTCTCCCTCTCTAAAGGATTAAATTCTTTTATCTTCTGCATTTTACTTTATTCATCTTAGAAAAGTTCTTCAAATTACTTCTCTCATCTTAATTTTTTCGGTAAATCTATAAGCAGTACTTCTTTCATGTCTTTTATGTGTTTCTGCTGTCTTTTTCGACCCACTCCGGTAACTTCTCTTATTTTTTGGGCACATTTCTCATATGATATATTTTTTTAGTTCTTCTAACTCTTGACGTAGTTTCATCAAAAACACTTCTTTAGCTGTTTTGATCTTTTCCTTAATTATTCGTTGTATTTTTTATACTTGTTAAATTGTTTCCTTCATATATTCTTCTTTCTTTCATCTGCAGTAGTATTTCTTCTGTCATTCATTGTTTTTTAGCCTTTGACCTATGTTGTTTCAAACTTTCTTGAGCTGGTTTCATTAATATGTTTTTTACAGGATTCCACTTTTTCTTTAAATCCATAATTAGGTTGTTGTCAGTTAGTGTTTTTTACATACTAACATTTACACTATTTTTAATTCGTTTTTTATTTCTTGATTTCTTAGCATTCGTATATTAGTTTTTGATTGTTGTCTTCTGAGTTTAATTATACTGGAAATTACCATGTTCTTTTCTTGGCAAAATGTTATGAAACTTTCTCCTCTTTCCTTGCTAGTTAGCAATCTGAACTGTCCTACTATATTTTCAACTCTACCTGTTCCAATTTTTGCACTAAAGTCTGCTAAAATGTACTTAATGTCTATAGACTTTGTTAACTTCAGTTAATTGTGCAATTCTAAATAAAACTTTTCGATTTCGTCTTCGGTGTTACGGGCTGTGGGAGTATCATACTAATATTGCAGTTTCGTGCTTTAATTTTTAGCGTTAGTATTCTTTCTGAGATTTGAACCACACCTAGCACTGATTTTCCAACTGTGTTGCTTATGATAAGCACTACTGTGTATCCATGATCAGCTTTTGCTCCTCCAGTAATACATATTGTGGTGATTTGTTAATACCTCTTCATTTCCTGTCCATTGACCATCGCTAACACTAAGTATATCTATATTTAGCCTCTCTTTCTCTTTGGGTTTTGGTTAACAATTTTTTTGTTTTTATTGCAAGTGTTTTAGATGTGGACGACAGAGGAGGCCTTGCATTTTGATGGTTGTCCTCCCCTACCGGATTTTGGTCTCCGATTACCATATATACCCCGATATATTTCTCATTGTTTGTTTTGTTTCCCGTTGGTTTTCTTGTTGATTTCTATCCATTTTATCCATTTTCTTTGATGTTTCATTTTGGTTTTTCTCTATTGTTTGTGTCTGTATTTGCATTAGTTGTAATATTTTCTCTATTCCTGATAATTCTTTTTTCTCCTCAACTATTGTAACATTTCCTTCATTATCCGATCCTTCTTCAACAATTGTTTCCTCTTCTCTGTTATCCTCCTTCCTTTCTTGCATTTTGCTTTGACTCCTTGTGGTCGACATGTTGTTTCTTTTTGTTAATGTTTTTGTCCCCGCCAAATGTGAAATTTTACAACACTCTATATGTTTCAGAACACGACAATATTTCTCCCCAAATGTATTAAATTTTCACGACAAATATCAAATATGCAATCAGTAAAATTCAAATAATTCAAAATAAATATCAAATGTACGATTGGTAAAGAAAATAAAATCAAATAATTCAATAGCAGTAAATATCCACTAACTACGATCAATCAATAAATCAAATTTATATTCCCTGGAAAAATTGTCCAAATACTTTCAAATTCAAATTCCCTCAATGTTATATGTTTTTATCTCTGGATCACCTGTACTTATTCCAGATCTCTTTCCCTTCCTTCAAATGTAAAGCTGCGATATTTTTAAGCCCCACGTTTTGGAAGCCAGTTATTGTGATATTTAAAGTCTTGGTGCGCCAAGCAATAATTAGCTAATTAATTTTTTTGATTAATTAAAATTATTTAAATGATATGATTATGATTCTATCACAATTTTTAATTCTTTTATCTCAGGGTTAAATTCGTGCTTCAATATCTATGCTATTACATGTGAAAGGTAAGGTCCAGAGAATACCGGAATAATAAAAAACACATATGATCTAACACTATATATTGAAATAAAAATAATGAAATATTTCACACTCAAAAGTTTTCAATAAACAAATCTCATATAAGGATTCTCAAAATTTTTGTTCTCCGTACGTGAACAATCAAAATTTATGGTACAAACAATATTAATTGAAATCTCAAAATTCCGAACTATTCTAACTCTCCTAATCAAAATATTTATATCCTTTCTAAATTAAGTGTAAAAATTGTGTTATCAATAAAAGAAAAAAAACTGCAGAAAACAAAATATCTCTCTCTGATGATGAGTGGTCCAAATCCTTGTTCCTTGTAGACTATATTATCTCCTCTCAACCGCTCCCTATGTAATCAGCAATCTTACACAGATTGTTGCAAGTATATCGTCCTTAATGATCTCCTTCAAAAGCACAAATCATTCAAATTATGATAGCCTTTCTCCTCTCGATAAACTGAATCTCTCGTTGGCCCGAGTGAAAAATGACTCTTGGAATATCTTCTCTTTACGATAAACTGAATCTCTCGTTGGCCTGAACAGTGACTCTTGGAATATAAGTAGAGAAATATGACTTACAATATTTTGCTTCTTCAGCTTCTGCCAGATACACTAACTCCACAAAAACTCACTAACATTCAACACTACTGCTTGCTACATTTCAGGAACCACCAGAGAACAATCACTGTTCCTCTCACAGACTTGGAAACCAACTAGCTATATCTTTTCTCTCTCCTCAATCTCGCTAAACTTTTTCCTACATACTTATCCCGCCTCTTTCAATCTCCGCCAATCACAACTCGTCACAATTCCCCCATTTTTTCATTTCGATAACAAACAAATTTTTACCTATACTTATAAATTTCCTAAAACTTATTTACAAATAATATTTTTCTATAATTCTTAAAAACTAACAAAAACCACTTTCTATAATCCCTTCTATTGTCTTTAATCACTGCATTAATGTATTTTGAAAAACCCCGTTCAATTGTCTGTGGCTTTCACTTAAACTTATGCGGGTCACTCAAGTATAACAAAGAAATAAATGCAAAGCTTACACTTTGTTTAGTACAGGAAATCCAAGGATTTAATAACTTTCCTTCTCCGAAATGTTTGTTGGATATTATCCTACTTATCTGAATTATTTTAATGTTATTGAATTTTGAAATATTTTTAAACAAACCAATATTTTTCTCGATTTTACATATCATAACAATATATATATATATATATATATATATATATATATATATATATATATATATATATATATATATATATATATATATATATATATATATATATATATATATATATATATATATTACTCAACACTTCACGGTGGAGTTACGAATTCAAGGGAAGTCTCAATAACCATTTTGTTTCTCGGAAACAAAACTGACGAGCGTCAACAAATAAATGAAGACTGTCATAAACGCGCTACGTATCCAGTATATGGCTTTTGAATTGAGTTTATATGACTGAAGACAGAATAAGGCATTTTATAATAGATGTATTGGAAACCGAGGTAGGTGAACCGTAAAATAAGTTTGGTCCCCGCATGAAATACATAGTGTTTTATTGTATATATCAATTTTTTTGTAATGATATAAATAATTCTTTATTTCTAGCTTCTACAATTAATAATATTGACAGCTTTTGACATTATACTATTAAGATATTATGTCGATAGCTTCTTATATATATATATATATATATATATATATATATATATATATATATATATATATATATATATATATATATATATATATATATATATATATATACTGCCCTACTAAGAAAGAACCCCGTATCTCCAAAATTTGAAAAATTGGGATATTAGCACCATATGAATAATTATGATTTATATAACATATTCACATAGAGAAAAACCCGTATTTTACATTTCTAAATATTTTATGAAAGAAAATAATTTCCCCGTAAACGCCAAAAATGACTATTGTGCTTAGTATAAACCTGGCATCTAACGCTTCGTAGTAAAAACCTGGTATATGCTCAGCAGATACGGGTTTTTAACGTAGGATAAAACGATATGATAGGTTTTTTCTAAGGAATAGACCAACGCCGCTAACAGTTTCCACCACCAAGTGGAACTGTCGTTAAAGAAAAAGAAGAAAGTTTATGAATATCATGATTTCGTCGAGGCCGTTAAAACGTGTAATTTGTGTGGTGGTGAAAGAAATGGGAATTTCCGATTTTCTAATCTGGAAAGACTTATTATAACAGTTAAAATTAAAGAAAACAGAATCACGTATTTACCTATTTACCTATCACAAATTGTTAAAGTAATTGTGAAGAGAGAGAGCAAGATTTTACACGTTAAGATTGATGAGAGCGAGGAGTTGATAGAGATGGACTTTTTGTAGGCCAGAGTGTTAAAATCTGGGACAAAGGACCCCACACCTCTGACGAAACCTTCTGGGATTGCTAAGAGAAGAAAATAACAAATAACTAGGTCAAAAAACTTAGGTCAAATGATACCGGCGAACCGCCATCAATTTTGGGAAGAATTGCCAACTTACGAATAATAATAATTTTCATTTTGTATTTTTAAATAAACGTTTTTCGTAAATACTTATGTTTTATTCAACAAATGTTCATAAAAAATATTAAAATATTTAAATGTTTTGCCTTTCGAGGCAGTTATATAAATTTTATAATAATTACATAGTTAAAACCAAGCTTAAGACACATTTGGATAATACGTGGTTTTAGCTAAGTAAACTTAACATAATTCTTTGCTTTGTTAGCCATATGGTAATTTTGCAATTTTTTTTTTTGAAAAAAGTTAACTACCATGCTACACACTCTACCCTAAATGATTTTATGTTATTATTGTACCAAAAGCACAAGGGATTAAACAAAAATCTTTAATCGCGTTTTTTTCAAAACTCGCTATAGTGGAGATACGGGGTCTTTCTTAATAGGGCAGTATATATATATATATATATATATATATATATATATATATATATATATATATATATATATATATATGAAGTTAAATGTGTGGATAGCAATTAAAGTAAATTGTATACCCAAGCTTAATCAAGCCATTCAATCATGCTTGTACTCATTGCTTCCAGTAAGGACGATAAATATATATATATATATATATATATATATATATATATATATATATATAGACACATACATATAGACCTAACCAAGATACAACCCCAAATATTGATTCTTTTGGGTTTTAATTTTATTAAGGTATCCTCTTGAAGCAGATCCATTAAAAGTTGGTCGAATCATTAAGCGATAGAATAGCAATGCAATATTTGGGTCAGCTCTCTAACTGGCTCTACCAAATCCTTTACAAAAAGGATGTTCATGGAGTTTTACGACTTTTTTATAATAAAATGAATCTGGTTGTTCCATAACATTTTACGATCCAAATATGTGCCACACAATCTAGTTTAAATTCGAATTGACGCCTAGAAATGTCTAGGGAAGCATTGGAGGTGTACAACACGACATCATCTGGAAATTGCAATATATTAGAGTATGTAGGTACTGTCTATTCTAGATCGAAATTGTACAATGAAAAGAGAAGTGGACTTAACCCTCGAGCGGGCGCTCCCGTGTATTTTGTACACGTCCAATAGAAAAAGTCGTCTAAAAATAGAAGTGTCGTCAATCTGGCGATATCGTCGCGTCTATTTGTCCAGTAGAGATGTGTCGTTCGAATAGTTGAGTAATATTTTTTGTTGCAGCTGAGTTTTGTGAGAATTCTTAGAAATACGAGAGTGTGACGGTTTTGTGTACATAATACACGGCGCGCCTTCTAGTGTAAGTATTTTATCCATTAATTATTTTACTTTATAAAAAGTTGTAATTCGAAATTAAAGTCAAATTAACTAAATAGAAAGAAGTTTTTAACTGAGGCTGAGTTATATAAAATTCTTAATGAAGACCCAGAAACAGAAACTAGTGAAATAGAATATTCCGATGAATCTGAGACAGCTGAAGAAATAATACACCATGATGACCACAATTCTGAATCTGAACAAGAACAGAATGACCACGACAGAGCCAGTAACTTCGAGGATAATACTGCAGTAAGTACGACTGCTTTCGAATATTTTCAAGGTAAAGATAAAAAAACAGCATGGCGTAAGACTCCGCTGTCGTCGCAATCAAAAATTAAAAAGAAAAATCATATCAAAATACTTCCAGGACCAAAGGCAGTGGCTTTAAACGTGACCTCAGAACTTTCAGCTTTTGAAAAAATTATAGATTCTGATATATTAGAGAACATCGTACAATTTACTAATTTGTACATTGATAGTAAAAAAGAATCTGTTCAATATAAAAGAGAGCGAGATATGAAAGATACTTCAAAAAGTGAAATAATGACGTTACTGGGAGTGCTTTACCTCCTAGGCACTAAAAAGGCTAACCATACTAACGCACTTGAACTTTGGACATCTGATGGAACATCTGATGGTATAGAAATTCTTAGAGCTGTAATGAGTTACAAAAGATTTTTATTTTTAAATAATTGATGGATTCGACCGTTACTTGATGGAAACTTTATTGTTACATTTTTATTTTTGTTACGTTCAATGCGCTTTGATGACAAAACCACAAGACATGAACGGAAAATATATGACAAACTTGCACCAATTAGAAAAATATTGGACGCATTTGTTAGTAACTGTAAAAATTCCTATAATACTGGTGAATTTGTTACAATAGACGAAAAACTAGAGGGATTCAGAGGACGTTGCAGTTTCATCCAGTATTTACCAAATAAACCAGCAAAATACGGTAACAAGCTGTTCATTTTGGGCGATGCACAAACTTACTTTGTTGGAAATTTAGACGTTTATTGTGTACGGCAACCTGAGGGGGCTTATGCTGTATCAAACTCTCCCAGTGATATTGTAGATAGGCTTATTGATTATATGAAAGGTTCAAATCGCAATTTGACAACCGATAATTGGTATACCAGTTATCCTTTAGCTATTTCCCTTTTGAAAAATAAAATAACTACAATTGGCACTTTGAGAAAAAACAAAAGGGAAATACCTATTGAATTTTTACCCCAAAAACAAAAAGAAGTGGGAACGTCACTCTTTGGATTCCAGAAAAATGTCACTTTGGTTTCATTTGTTTCAAAAAAAAGTAAGTCGGTCATACAATTTATCCACGATGCATGACACTGCCACCGTAGACGTCGAAACTAAAAAACCAGAAATTATTCTAGATTATAATGCCACAAAAGGCGGTGTGGATACTATTGACCAAATGTGTGTATCATATTCTGTAAAAAGAATAACCAGAAGATGGCCACTAATTATATTTTTTTCTCTAATGGATATGGCGGGTATCAACGCGCAGGTGTTGTTTTGTGCCAATAAAACAAATCCCAAAATATGTCGCCAAATTTTTCTAAAGAATTTAAGCTTGAGTTTAATGAAAGTACATCTTTTAGAAAGAGCGACAATGCGATATCTTCCTCAGGATATTCAAGGTTTTCTAATGAAATACAAATCATGTGAAGAACCTACTAAAACAGAAGTGCAAAGCTCTAGAAAACGTGGACGTTGTGCAATATGTCCAGGCTCAAAAAATTCCAGCACAACAGTTAGATGTGGGCTATGTAGGATATTTGTATGTAAAATGCATTCAGAAACCACAATCCTGCGTAAAATGTAAGAACAATGAACGGCAGCAATCAGAAGAAATCGAGTGAAGTAACCCGTAGGTACATGTTTTATGTTTATTATTTTATGTAACAATAAACTATTTTTGTAAATCGTGGTTGTCATTTTGTTAAAACGCACTAAATTTGGTAAAATCAACTAAAATGTGTTTTGTGTACAAAATACACAGCGCGCCCTGTTATGAAACGGTAGTCGGCGCGCCTGCTGTAGGGTTAAAATACTAACCCATGGTTATAGTATTTTGTGGTGAGCCTTGGTGATAACAGCATCTCATTTATTTTTAAGTAAGTCTATCTATTCTTGTTCAAGGATATAACAAAATTTAAAGTTTTAACTGACAGTCCCATACAACAAAAAATAATAACAATTCGTATAAAGAATATCTAAATTTCTGTTATTAAATGCAGAAGGAGGAAGTTGACGATTTATTTGTGAAATTAACCTGTATAGAAAAAACTAATAAAGTGAGATTATCTTTTGTATACCTAGATTTTTGGAAGCCATATTGAAATTTGGAAAGGATATCTGTAAACTCAAGCCCGTATTTAAGCCGATATTTGATTAAATTATTTCCATTTTAGTTTTTAGTATACAAGAACTATTATTTTAATACAATGGCTATTACATGTTCACCACATAAGTACTGTGAATTTAACAAAGAATAGATATTAAGACGAAATAAGTATATTATCTATCTAATCCCTTATTTATATTACGCTAAAACATTTTCGATCCTACGCAAGGACAAGGACACTATCGTTTCTGAAATTATTATAGTCTATTGTCGCTTCAATTCCAAACTCGTTTATAAAACTTTTATTTTCCAGACAGAAAATTCGCAAAACTTTCGTAATTAAGGACAACCTAAAACGACGCAACAAAAGGAGCCTACAAATAAACGTCCGTAGAAAACAAGCCAATAAACTGACAAAAAAATATTTTTACGATACTGGAGGAGGCCAAAGCAAACGAAAATTCATTGGAAACAATAACTCGTCTCTGTGGACAGATTTTAAATAAAACCTACCATAAAATACGGTCGTATGAATCATTTTCGATTATTTTGAATACTTTTGGCTCTTTCCTTTGTTTTATGTTTCACATCGTCCGTAATCTTATTCAGTCTATAACAGTAGCGTAACATTCTTTAAATAACAAATCTAAAAAGAGTTATACATTTCCTATTTAAGACTCTAACATTTAACTTGAAAAAAATTTAGGATTCATACTTTTAACAATATATTGTTTTAGGAATTTCCTAGTTTTGACATTTATAACCCACGGTCTAAAAAGTTTCTGCAGCAACTGTGGCAGACATTATCAAAGATTGTGCTGCGACTGTCATATCATATTGTCGGTCAAAAGTCAGTTAGACAGAAGGTAGATCATTTTTGCTTCTCATTTGGTATTTGGTGTTTTGCAATGTGTGTTTTATATTGGTTCATTTTGTTCGGGATTTATAGCCCATTGTCTAAATTTTTTCCTTTTCGACGTTTTGTCTGAAAACACTCTTTGATTTATTTAGATTCTATTGTATTGTTACAATAAAATTACTTTATTCAAACAATCTTACAACACTTAATACAACTTTAGCTATTCGACAACTATTCAACAACTTAAATAATACTGTTACGGCTGTTATTATGCTAGTATGTACTTTTTCTGACATTCCGGACTTACTTTTTCTTTTTTTCCGAGAATTTTTTTTATATTTTCTATACGGAACTGTCATAACACTGCTGCTACCTTTATAGGTGTTCGCTTCAAAAAAATGGTCTATCAGGCACCGACTGAAACCAACAGGGTGGATCAGTTCCTTGTTATAGAGCTAAGAGGCTATTAAATATAATTGATTGCCTTAATCCAGACGGATCTCATGTTACAGATCCAAACTTGCCAGTCTGTTTAAATTCAAATTGTAGCGTGTTGGTTTTTAAGTTAATATATTGTGTGTTATATGTTTAAGTTATTGTTAAGTTATTTACTGGTCGTGTTATTTTTTAAAGTTTAGTTTAAGTGTGATTTAATGATTAAATTTCAGGAAATTCTCAAACTAATAGATTCCAAAGTAAATATTTTTAAAAATCATATGATACACCTCAGTATAACCGTATTTGGCTTTCACGTGCGTCTGTTGATAATTGGAAATTTGTAAAATAAATGTAGTTTAGCTAAACACTGGACGCGATAGATTAAATCGTTTATTTTTTGCAGGACCGTGTACGGGCCCTCTTAGTTTCGGATAAAGTCCCTTCTTATGTTTGGGATTGTATAACCATACTGAGTTACCTTTTTTTCCCAGTAGCATGCATGTCAAACCTGGCTTTGATTTAATTATTTAAAAGCTTTAAACTTTTACGAGCAAATTCTTAGACTTTTTACAATTTCTCTTAAATTTTCAAATTACGTCAGGGATGAACGTACTTATTCGCAAGGACGCAATCTTCTAAAAATAGCATCTTGAGGAAGCTTTTAATTAAGCTTAAATCACTCTTCCAGTGATTAAATATTGAAAGGTACTGAAAAACAGATCTATTAGGTCTTTTTACTATTCCGTCTTATTGTAGATGAAGAGATATAGTGCGAGTTTTCTTAATCCCAATATTTTCATTAATTATTGCCATAATTCTGATTAAAAATTTCGTCGTTGATCAGAATATAACTCCACAGAAATTCCATGTCTTGATAAGGTGCACGTTATAAATGCAACAAATTTTTGTTGTTGGACCTTTTTTTCCAATACATAAATCGCACTTCTTTCACCAATCCACCAATTTTCTACTTCCCGGCTACAACTAATCCAGTAAAATCTGTCTCGAACTCTGGCCAGTGTCCTTTAGACTTCAAAATGTACTCCAGGAAGGCTGCTATGAAATTCTTGCAACACACTTTTAATATGTTATTGTATTAATGCGACTTGTTAAACCTTACGGGACGTATTTTTCGGGACTTTTCCACTACCGATATAATAGACCATTGGAAAATTACATATAATCCCACTAAGGCCAGTACACCCTTATATTTCCACTCTGTTTCGTTATTCCCTGCCAAATAGGTCTTATTCCATTTTTAAGCCATTCTTGTTTGACTTTTAAGTCATTATCTTTCTTTTGCCTCTTTTTAAGGCTTTCCAGGGAAGCCTTATTATTATCTCTTTACCGGTGGTTATCCTGAGATTTACTTTTTAGGTTACATTTTGTTTTTCTTCAAGCTAACACTGACTTTGAAGCTGTAATAATTTGTTTATTGCATCTTGGAATTCTTGGAATTCTTGTAATTGTTCATTTAACAAATTCTGGAAATTTAACACATGTTCTCTTATCTTTTTTATTTCATTTTCACTAGTCGCTAGTTGTTTGTTCAAATAAACAACTTCAAGTTCCAGAGTATCTTTTTTCTTCCTGTGGTCATTTGGGGAAAATCGATTTCTTAGACCCATATTTAACGTTATTTCTAGAGGGACTATGTGACGGGCTTCTGAATGTTGATCTAGGCAACCTTCTGACCTCATTGTTTGGATTTTCCTTCCTTGCCTGTGATTGACTTTGCAGTTATTTTGAAAATATCCCATTCTTTCTCAATTAAAACATTTTCTGTTTTAATTTTAAAATTTTTGTTGACGATTTTGCAGTATACTATTTAACTTCTGGGATAAAATGGGTTGTTGCTTATCTGCGCTATTGACTTCCTCATTTTCTCGAAATCTTATTTCTTTTAATTTTGGGCGAGATCTAAAAATAGTTTTTGTCGCTTTATACACCTGGGCTGAGATTAATGCTCCATTTAGCATTTGGTGGTATCTTAATTGAAGAACTTGTTACATTTCAATATCCTGTAATCCATCCATGAATACCTGTATACCAATGTGTTCCCGAAAATCTTTAGTTACATGAGGGTAGGCCACATGCAATAGTCTTTTAATATCGGGTTCAACTGCTGCTGGCTATATTTAGTCTCTAAATCTTGAATGAGAGAGGTGTAACTAGTGCATTATAGGGAAGAAATTGCAAGACGATTGCTGCCTGTCCTCGAAGCAACACTATATTGGAAGCTGTGGTTTCTTTTGTCCAGCCATTTGACCATCGAATGTGATTAGTTTTAAAATTTTGCTAGTTCTTATTGTGCCTGGTTCAACATTGGAAGATGATGAAGCTGTTTGTTTAGATCCGACATTTGTTACTCAAGGAATTCTAGATAAAGAAGTTTTTAAATCAATTTACTATTTTCGTTGGAAATATGCCACAATTTTACTTTAAAATAAGTTGATTTGACGTTTCGATTTCCACTTCGGAATTCGAAAATTAAATGTTTTTTTTTTAATTTATTATTGTTTTGTAGTTTGAGAACGATTTTCGAAGTGGAATTTGAAACGTCAAAGATACTTATTGTAAAGTTAAATTGTGGCTTATTGCCAACAAATTTGGTAAATTGCATTAAGATGTCACAAGAAAATAGCTTCAGAACAATTTTAGTTTTTAAATCGTTTTGATGGTAAACTATTTTATTGTCTAATCACTTTTTATGTAGTTTTGTTGGTATAATATTTTATTTTCTTTTCTAAATCGGTTTTAATATCGTGTTGTTGTTATTTTAATTTATCTATTTTACTAGTAAATTGACTTACTTCTAACTGAAAATTTTAGTAAATTTGAGATAAACTATTTATGATTTCTACCTCTTCTTTTTTACATAGCTCCGTCTCCTCTTGCTTTTCTTATCTACGCTTCTCCTCCTTCACCTTACTAAACTTCTCCTTTTTTCTCTTTTATTTTCAAAAACTCTACGGTCCGGACGTGTCCATTTGTTTATCAAATTCAGTAGATCTTGTATTAACCATTAAAAATTACTTAATATGTCTTTAATCCCACCGCTGTCACCAATGTTACGCTTCTTTAAAATTACTTTATTAAACAGTAACAACATTACAATACTTAATACCTTTAATTCGATGAAAACTACTTAACAGCTCAAATACTATTTGTAAGTCTCAGAACTGATTGTGTAAGTATGAAGTATTTTTTTTTCATTTTCGGAAAGCGTCATACCATTACTTCCTTTTCCACATAGTATGTATCGATCATAAAAATAATTACCTCTGGCATTAGTCATGCATAAAATTTTTATGCCATATTTTGATGGTTTTGCTGGCATGTACATTCTTAATTTACATCGACATCTGAAAACCACCAGCATCTCATCAATACACACAGAGGATTCAAAAGTGTTGAGAATTTTCAACAAGCCTTTGAAACATGTCCGATACAACAGCCGCTGCATTTTCAGTTTTTCTTTTATCTAAATTATCAAATCTCAAACAAGATAAGAGAAAAAGATAACGTTTCTGTGACATTGTGGCTCGCCCATTGTGTGTCTAAATACATCTCGCCCTGTACCATCTGTAGCAAAGAGACTCTCGGTACTTTCATTATTGGATTTAAAAATTTGATTGCATATCAAAAGTACCAGAAAAGCGCGAATCTCTAAAGTAGTGCTTTATTGAAGGTAGCTTGCTGGAGTTTTATTAATATAATTTCTTTTTGCGTAGTCTATTTTGACGTTGGTCCATTGGACGATTTCTTCAATTATGTCCTCGGTAAATAGCAGTTCCCATACATCTACTACTTCCGGATTGTCACCAAGTATTTTTAGACGACACTATTATGATGATTAAAACAACTAAACTGCTGGTAATACTGGCCCATGTTAGTTACAACAGGGATTAAACAAACAGTGCCAATAAAAAATGTAGCGTTAGCAATTGTTTGAGAAATTTTATCACACAGTAGTATTATGAAGTATAAACACTGGTCGTCAAAGCACATTTCTCACAGAAGTCAACTTACTCGATGTCACTGTCTGTAACTGAGATATTTTTGCTGTGAACTAAATTAATTATAAATTGTATTTTAGAAAAAAATATTTCAAAACTCACTCATTTTGTCTCTTTCTTTGCAAAATAGAGCTTCTTAGAGCAATATCGGCGTCTGTTCAAAGCTCTACATAAAGAAAACGATGTCATCTGCTAACTTGGGATTATTTAAATCTTTTCCTGCTTCATTGATGCTCTTCTTGTTCTAATATACTGTTTTACAGTATGTATTCTAGCAAAGCTGTAAAAACTTTAGGAACCGTATTGTCTCCTTGAAGAAATGCCTCATAATACGAAAGCTCCGAGTATCCTTACCAAATCTTACATAAACTGTAGCAAGCTCATAGATGTATTTGATGCGTTTGTATGTTTGTCGAAAATTTAGACATTCTTTATTTTCTTTTAACTATTATCATACTTAGCTTTTCAAGCAAAAGAGTCCGTCTTGAGCAAACTTCTAAGTGAAATTTAAGGAAATCTCACAGTACGTGCTAAACTTTTCCTCAATACCCTGAATCTGTACATGCAACAGTCTACACTAAAACTTCCGCTTTATTTTATACCCAGGTTAATATTTTAATTGTTGCCACTTTATGAATTGGCATTCAAAAACCTTTTAACATGCAGGTAATCTACGCTACTGTCACATAAAAGAGAAATTTATGAGAGAATATTTTTTTGTTTTATATTTTTTAGCTGGAAAACCACCGACCTTCCAACCGTAGAACTACCAAACTTTTTACGGCTTTTCAACGGTAATAGAGGTCTTTTTATCGTTGAAACGTTAACGAAATTTTAACACCGAATTTCACGAACACTGTGTTAAACGTAATATACACCTGGTTACAGGTTTTTATTTCTTTTTTCCTGTAAATTAATTCATTATAAAATTCTAACATAATTTTATAATTATCATAGGAAATTAATATTCAGAAGGAAGCTATCGCTACTGTCCAAGATAATTTCACAATTCACCGGGCAACAAAATTTTGTGACCGGAAGTTAGGTCTGATGACTAGACCATCATTTCTATTATGTATTTTGAACTTAAGATAATAAATTCTTCTTAAGTTTGTCATAATACTCTCAATAAGATCTTAAGTAACTATTCGGATTACATTATAATCTATACAAATGGGCCAAAATAAGTAACATGTACAACCTGCTTACTTTGTACCAAAAATGAAGCTTAAAAAAGTATTTACTTTACATAATCAATCCAGCATCTTTCTTAACTTCTTAAATTTTTAATTTTATCCTTTGTTCGTTTGTTTGTCACTCCAGTCACCCATTTGAGCATATTCATTTTCGTTATATAGGGTAAGAGCACCAGTTATTGGCCTCTTAAGGAGAGCACGTCGATATATCTATGAAATATTTTGTCACTGCGGCCTATTGTAACTATTTTTAACACCATGGAATTTTATTATTATTTCTACATATTGCAAAATTTTATTACGTTAATATTTCATGTGTGAAAATATTTTATATGTGTTCTTTTGTAAACGTGCAAATGAGCCAGTTATTGGCCACCCTGTTCCAGTTATTGACACCATATGTGTTAGTGATTGGCCATCATTTTTTAAAGAGATATTTTACCAAATAATTCGTAAGTTAAAATAGATAGATAGGTAGGTGTTTGGGTAAGCAACGATTTTGTGATCAGTGTGGACACAAAAAAAGCACATGTCAAAGTAAACTTTTATTTTTTATTTTGGCAAGATTCGCAAACATATACTTGATCTGTGTCGCCATAGAATCTTGCAAGTTACATGATATGTTCTAAGACACATTTGGCATCTAATGCTTTCTTTACACTCTGTAATATTTAGTACACATAGATAACACGCACCTTTAGTAACTTTTTGGTTTTTAAAATGTGATGGAATGTTTGATACCAAGTTTTTATTTTTAAAACGCGGAAGAACGTTTGACCAAGTTTCGATTTTCAAAGTGTGAAGGAATATTTGATAATAAATTATCAGATAGAATTGTAATTTTTGTTGAGGACTGATCTGTATTATCATCAAATAATTTCCGTTTGGGTAGAATTTTTTTCTCAGGGTTTGGAGATTTAGTGTGGGCGAGAAATATTTGCGGAGATAATCTCGAATTCACTTCTGGTGTATGCTTGAAAATGTCAATATTATCTTGGTTATTTACAGAGCTTGATGATTTTGTGAGAATGAGATTCTGGTATAGGAACTTTGACAAATTCAGGTAGTGGTGGCTCAAAAACCTCAATATTGTTACTTCTGCTTTCCTGGTTTAGAAGAGAAAACACTTTCAATGCTTTTTTATCTTTTTTTGATATTTTTCAATAGGAATGTGAACTTTTACACCTTTTTTTAATTTTGTTGAGGTCATTTCTATGGGTTGTCTACATTTCTCTTCAGAATTCCCCACGAATTCGGCACAGCACTTAGTATATCATTTGGCAATCTTTTATGGGGATAAATTATCATAGGAGGTAAAATATTGCCTATTGCAGAAAATGTGAACATAACTGTTAAGTTAACCTTTGGGTTATGTTCAATTTCATAGACGTTTTTGGAACCCTTCATAGCCAAAACCTTTTTATTTTTGGGACATAGATAAAAACATGTCTCGTCACCATTGAAGATTCTTGTTGGGTCTTGAAAAACATCTGAAAGTCCTTTTTTATTTAGATAAGATTTTATGTTGTCAAACCATTTGGTAATATCCCTTTGGTTAATATTTGAACTTGCTGATGTCACTCCCTCTGAAGTCCTTAGCGAAATGTTGGGATTGCGCTTTAGAAATGCTGATAGCCATGTTCTACCTGGTCTATTTTCAACAAATGGATTAACTCTAGGGTTACTCTCTAAAAATGATTTAACGGAGTCCTTAATGTTGTCAACACGAACAGGAAATCCTCTATTTTGACAATGAAAAATCCAGAGTTTCAGTTGTTCCTCTTCATCCTTCGAAAGAAATGGATCTGGTCCATGGGTTATCTTGTAATGAAATTTTTCACTTTTCCGGTAACTTATAGTGGCTCTGGGAATATTAAAAATTCTTGAGGCTTCTCGCTCACTCATACCTTAGTTAATTAACTCTAACGCTTTTTTAACATCGTCTTCGGAATACTTTTTTCGTTTTGGCATATTTTCTAAAACGATTTATAATAATTAGTTATTGGCCACATATAAAACACTGGTTATTAACATATGTCAATCACTAGATTCTTACAAAATCTAATGTTTCAGTTATTGGCCATCTAGGCCAATAACTGATACATTGATAATTTCATGCATTAGTAGTTGGCCACCTTAAAATTTACGGTATTTGTATAAATAACGTTATATTAGTTATGCAGTTTGAAACAGGACATACACTAGATTCTCACAAAAACATAAAATATAAAGTAGAAAGTAAATTGCAGTTTATAGTACTTACCGACCAACACAAGGTTTCTGTAGGTAAATAACAAAATTTCAGTTGCAAACTAGCGGCACACAACAGTGTCTCATTCAACATCGAATACTGACTAAAATTTAATGGTTACCTTGAAACTAGATGTGTCATACTCTAGGAGATATGTTGCCAAACTTAAAAAAAGTAGTTAGAATTAACAAAATACCAACATTTTCCTAATTCTAATCAAAACATATTAGTAGGCCAATAACTAGCACATGGCCAACAACTGGTGCATTTACCCTACATTCGTTGTTCTTTTTTCTTCTTAACTGTATCTCCATCTATTTCTCCATTAGTCTGTAATACTTATCCTGGTAATTTAATGCTATTACCTTTTACAATGAGTTTGTGAGGGGTGTAATATTTTGTATATAGAACTAACTTGCTTATTGATCATAGTGAATGATCAGATAGGTAGCTCTGTTAGACACCAGACGCAGTAAAACAAAGATTTAATTTAAATAAAAATATAATATTCTGAATAAGTCATTATCATCATCAGTGACATTAAAGCCTTCTCCAGAACAATCTTCCATTCGCCCCTGTCTCTGGCAACTCTTCTCCATGCTTTAACTCCGATGGATTTTAGATCATCCTCTATGTTATCTTGATACCTAAGTTTTGGTCTTCCCCTGGCTCGTCTTCTCACTGGTCCTCTTCGGTCGAAAATTTTTCTGATCGTTGCATCTTCATCTCGCCTAATTACATGTCCTATCCATCGAAGGCGTGCTAATTTAATACATTTTACAACGTCAGATTCCCCAAAACTTCTATATAACTCAAAGTTGTAGCGCCTACGCCACAAACCCTGTTCTTGGATTCCTCCATATATTTTCCTTAGAATTTTTCTCCTTTAAGCAATTCTTGGTCGTTCTATGTAAGTGACCACGTTTCAGACCCGTATGTTAACACTGGCATTATTAGTGTTTTATATATGATAACTTTAATTTTTCTGGGTAGTTTTGGGGACATATGTTTCCTCAAGCCATAATAGCACTTATTGGCAAGCACTATTCTTTTCTTAATTTCTTCGCTGACATTGTTGTCTTTGGTCAGCAGCGAGCCCAGGTAGACGAATTCGTAAAATCATCAATTAATAGTCTAGGCATCTGGTTTTTCTGATCTAGTACAATACATATACTTGGTTTTCTGTGCGTTTATTATATGTCCTATGTATACTTAATTCTGAATAAGTAGATAACAAAAAAAATCAGTTTCTTCTGTACAATAAAAATAAAAGATCTTTGCGGAAGTTAAATATTACGATTCATTGTTAACACTTGCAAAAAATAAATAAAATTAATGTTATAAAAATAAAACACACACACTTACACAAACGCCGGGAAGAAGAAATAATTAGGGTTAGAGGTGGTCAGAAGAATTAATACTCGATCCGGCAAAGAATGGGAAGTGACTAATCAACACCTAGTCACGGTACGGTTCTGTCTCAGAGTAAAACTCTAAGACTGGTGTCCGGAGCTGCTACTAAATCAATACTCTAGCAAAAATGGTTAATCTTCGGTCAATATCCTAGGGCCAGTAGAGGTGTTCCAGATCATTACTTTGATAGAACTTCCAGTACGGTTGGCCTTTGGTCAATACTCAAAGACCCGGTAATAAATCTGCACTCTAGCAAAACTCGATTCTCTCTTGCGGCGGCCATTGTTTTATACCGTTGCCGATCTTCCATCTCCAGCGCCGATCGATTAAAGTGGAAGTTAGCGGTAGAAGTGCGTGCGAGCGGTAGTAAGACGGCAACGATAGCTGGTGATACACATCCTTACAAGTTTCATAGACAAAGATATAATTTCATTTACACTAACTCCATCTTTAAAAGAAGATTCTAAATAATCTGTTTTTCTTCCAATAAATTTTAACTCTTTTTTCTCGAGAGCTTGTCTCAGCTGTTTCAGTTTTTATTTTAATTCGCTTTCACTATTTCCGACTAACAGTAACGGTATCATAGGCACATACTAAGCACCAGGAAATAGTAACATGCTGTTTCGCTGTTATTAAATCCAAAGATAATGAGAATAAACAAGGATCAAGCACGGAATCTTGGTACGATCCTACTTTTACATGAAATTAATCAGTATGTCCCACAATGGCGCCAAGACTCGTTGTTACTCCCTCATACATATATCTAACAATATTTACATAGTCACCGGGGACTCCTTTCTTATTGAATGCCCATCACAAACATATTCTCTGGAGAAACTCTATCATATACTTTCTTAAGATCAATGAATACCATGTGAGCGTTTGTTTCTTTTTTCCTTTTTTTTGCCATTAACTGCATTGTATGGAAAATTTCATGTGTTGTTGGTATGCCTTAAAGAATACTGATTATTGAATAATATATTAGTAAAAAGATCTCTTTTAGGTTATGGATACGTAGCGTATTCTATGGCAAGAAAATTAAGTTTTTAGACCCTTTTCAAAATACCGCCAAAAGGACTTGTATTGGCGGTTTTAGATACTGCCTCTGTCTTAAAATACGCTATGTAGCGTGTAGGCGTACATGCTGGTTGTCGAATGTACCGAGACCCTTCTTTCGCTTTTCTTCGTATTGTTTTGGCATCAGTTTTGCTAGACAAGTTTCTTACGTCTTTGAATCATGAATGTTGCTTTCGCCCAGGTATCTTCTAGAAAATTTAGAAAAACATTTAGAAAATTATATTTGATATTTCGTACAATATGGTCTACGTATAAAACATTTTGCTGCTTAACGAGATCTAATAATTCTCTTTAAACATTAACTTTTGTTAGGACCTCATTATTTGTTACATGGTCTACCTAGGGAATTCTAAGCTGCCTTCTGAGACACCATATTTCTGAGACATCAGATGTCACTTAAAGTGATCACCTCTCACTCCCTTACATCAGGACGGGCCATATGTAGCATTTTAAAAACCGAATTCAAAAGGTCACAGCAGCTTTACGACAAAAAGAGGTATTTATTAAATTTTACGAAATTTTCAGTTCTAGGTCACAGCCCCTCTTGCTTTTTAATGTAGCTTCAAGGTATGTAAATCTTCCAATCCGTTTATTAGCTCTATTTTAGATCTAGCTGATCTTCGATATGTGGTTTTCACTGATTATCATATCATATACTTGGTTTTTGCTATGTTGACGTTAACTCTTCTTCAACTCCATTTATGATATTCAGTAAATCTCGCAGTTCCTTTTTGTTATTCTCTTATTGGGTTATTAATAGTAAAATCATTATTTTTTATGTGTATTAAACAAACAGGTCAAATTAGGTTATAACCACGTTGCCAACCTAAGTCTAAAATCCAGCTTCAGATTTCTTGTACAAAGCACCTTTCTCAGTCTGTTTAAATTTGTACGTGTTTTTTAAGTGCACTCTTAATTCTTTAAAGTAAACATTCCTGTGATTGATGATGGTTCCAACATAGTTGTAATCCTTTAATTATCTAAGAGTTTTACCGGTACTTGTTAACCATTCATCATTATTGTGTAGTGATTTTGAGATCTTCAAAAAATTTGTTTTTAGTAATAGTTACTGAAAAGCCATATTCTTTTGCATAAGGCCATTCTATTATCTTGTTCATCGGTCCCTACAAATCTTCAAAATATTCTGCCAATAATAACAGTATGATCCGCATAACTAATTTTGTTAATTAATGCCCATTATGCTTTATCCTATCAGTTTTGTCTCCAAGAGTACTGTTCAAAATTTCGTCAGAGTATACGTTAAAGAGAAGTGGTAACAGCACACAATTATTGTCTTACACCTCTTTTAATTTCAATTTTTTCTGATGTTTTAATTATTGCGTCAGACACTTTCACGGAATTCAGACTGTGTTTTCTCTGGTTTATATGCACAGCAAAGAAAATATCTACATAAGTTGATTTAAAAACACAGACAAAAAATTAAATAGTTTTTTAACGTATTATCCATCTCTTGTAATTTTTCTTAAGACAAAATATACCTATTAGTATACAAGGAAAAGATACAAATCATTTTTACTCAACGACTATCAAAGCTATGTACTTTTAAAATATTTAAAACAGAAAATACTTCAATCCCGTTTTTTTGCAAAAAATCCACAACAACTTAACATAAGAAACCATAATATTAAGTTTCGCAGCAAATAATATCCGGCATATCAAATACAGCAAAAGATGAAAAGTAATTCAAATCCTTATAAGAACTTCTATCTTTCATCGTCTCAGTTTCTAAATGATTTACTTTTTGAAAGCACAAGATATGACATCGTGCATCAAAAGAAAATGTTCATTAGGTACATCTTTCGAAACCTTATTGGGATACTAATAACTTAATCAAGGTAGGCCCTTTGTGAGATGTCAAGAGCGACATACAGACGAAATAAACAACGAATAACGTTATTTCCGAGCATAGGAAAGATATTGAAGGTAACGGATATTACATCAAGTTGGAAATGAAGTACACTTGTTGCGAGGGTCAACAGTGGCTTACCGATAACGGGATCTCGTTCCGATCTTGGACGGAAAAATATATGGTATTTAAAGATTAATTAAAAAATAAAGAAAATGTTATAAATAGATTCTCTTCTTCTTCACATGCCATCTCCGCGACGTAGGTTGGCAATCATCATGGCTATTCTGATCTTAGATGCTGCTGCTCTGAATAGTTCAATTGATGTGCATCCGTACCATTCCCTCAAGTTACGCAACCATGAGATTCTTCTTCTTCCTACACTTCTCTTGCCCTGGATTTTCCCTTGTATAATCAATTGAAGTAGGTTGTATCTCTCATTACGCATAATATGCCCCAGGTATTGCAGCTTTCGTGTCTTGATGGTTTCCAATACTTCCATTCTTTTGTTGATTCTTCTCATGACTTCGTTGTTTGTTACATGCTCGGTCCATGATATCTTCAGGATTCTTCTATACACCCACATTTCAAATGCTTCCAACTTTTTAGCAGTCGACGCGTTAAGTGTCCATGCTTCTATCCCATAAAGCAGAGTCGAGAAAATATAACACCTTGCCAGCCTAACTCTCAAGTCCAATTTTAGTTCTCTTGCACAAAGTACCTTTCTCATTTTATTGAGAAAGTTTGTACGTGCTTTCTCTATTCGAACTTTGATTTTTTTGGAGTAATCGTTTATGTGATTAATTACTGTGCCAAGATAGTGGTAGTTTTCAACTTGTTCCAAAGCACTACCGTTAATTGTCAGGCTTTCACCATTATTTTGAGTTTTTGATATCCTCATAAATTTGGTTTTCTTGATGTTTATTGATAATCCATATTCTTCTCCATACTCAACTATCTTGTTCATTAGCTTTTGGAGGTCTTGGAGGTTGTCTGTTATTATGATAGTATCGTCCGCATATCTAATGTTGTTAATTGGTGTTCCATTGACCTTGATTCCTGCTGTTTCTCCCTCAAGAGCTCTTTTCATAATTTCTTCAGAGTATGCATTGAATAGTAATGGTGACAATACACACCCCTGTCGCACTCCTCTTTTAACTTCGAACTCTTCTGATGTGTGTTCATTAATGCGTACGTGTGCCTGCTCTTTATAATATAGATTTGTTATAATTCGAAGGTCATTGTGTTGTAGTTGTTTTGATTTGAGGATGTCCATTAGCTCTTTGTGGCGGACTTTGTCGAAAGCTTTGTTGTAGTCTATGAAACAGACGTACATATCTTGGTTCACATCTAAGCATCTCTGGATTAGTACGTTGAATGCAAATAGAGCTTCACGGGTACCTACGCCATTACGGAATCCAAATTGAGTTTTTTCAATATCCATATCAAGTGTTTTGTAAATGCGTTTATGAATGATCTTTAAAAACAATTTAAGTGTGTGAGACATCAGGCTTATGGTATGGTGGTCGGTGCATTCTCTAGCATTTTTCTTTTTTGGGAGACAAATGAATGTTAAGGTCAACCATTCGTTGAGTATGTCACCCGATTGATAAATTTTATTAAAAAGCTTTAAAATGACATCAATGTACTCATTTTATATTATTTTAAGGATATCAATAGGCAGTTGATCTGGCCCCGGGCTTTTTCCGTTTCTGGTGTTCTTTATTGCATACAGTATTTCTTCCTTCGTAATTTCTACACTTGTTTCTTTGTCCTCAAAAGACAAGTCTTGTGGGTTTCCTCTTTCGTCGTCGAAGAGCTCTTGCATGTACTCTTCCCATCGTTTTAGTTTTTCGTCAGTCGTTATCATAGTATTTCCATTTTTATCTAAAAAAAATCTGTTGTGGTTTCTTTTTTGCAGTCCTGCCATTTCTTTAACCTTTTTATGTATGTTGAATAGGTCGTATTTGTTCTGAAGATCCTGTATCTCTTTACATTTTTCCTCATAGTAAGTTTGTTTTGTCTCTCTTATCTTTTTTCTGATTTCGTTAATAATGATTTTTGTAATTGTGACTGTCTTTATTCTTGGCTTGTCTTCGTTGTTCCATCATGCCGAGTATCTCGTCGGTCATCCAATTGTCTTTCTTTCATGTCGGTTCTTTTAATATCTCTTTGCATGGGGCGAGGAGGCAGTTTTTTAGTGTTTCCCATTGTTCGTTTATCTCGTAAGTGTTAGTATCTAATTTATCAAAGTTTTCGTATATTTTCTGTTAAAGTTTTATTTTTATATCAACTTCTTTCAGTTTTCTAACATCTAATTTTGGAGTTCTTTGTGGTTTTCTAATACGTTTAAGCTTAAGCGTGACATTAGCGATTAGTGGGTTATGGTCTGATGCGACATCTGCTCTTGGATATGTTTTAACTGATTTGATGATGTTACGATATCTCTCTTTAATCATTATATAGTCGATTTGGTTTCTTACAACTTTTTCCGGTTTATCTGCTGGTGAGCGCCATGTATATAACCGTCTCATTGGTAATTTAAAGAACGTATTTGTGATTATTAGACTTTGTTCTTGGCAGAATTGTATTAGACGATCGCCTCTATCGTTACGTTTCCCTAGTCCTTGGTCTCCCATTACTGTTCCAGCTCTTCCTTTGCCGACTTTCGCATTGAAATCGCCCATAACTACAGTGATTTCCCTGTTCTTTGTCATTTTCAGTGCATCTTCAATTTGTTGGTAGAATATTTCTACTTCATCTTCTGTTGCATCCGTCGTTTGCGCATATACTTGGATCAGATTTAGTTTTGTGTGTGATGTCCTTATTTATAGTAGCATCACTCTTTCTGAGATTGGGACAAAGCCCTCTATTGACTTGTTGACCTCTGTATTGACAATAATTGCTACTCCACGTCTATGTTGGTTATCAGTGTTTCCCGAATAATATAAGATACCGGTTTTTGTTGAAAGATATCCTGAGTTAGGCCACCATATTTCGCTTGCTCCTAATATATTTATATTCAGTCTTCCCATTTCCTGAAGGATAAATAGATTAAACTAGGCCTAATGTAAAAAACAAAGAGTGATTAGCTGTTTTAGAGTTGTATTCTTCTTTTATAATATTAATTGCTCGTAGCTCATATGAGTTCACTATAAGTTTCTGAAAAAATGGCTTTAATTTTATTATGTTCTCTACTAATAATTGCCAATATTTTTTTTGTCAGCCACTTTTCTTAATACTGTCAGCTTCTGACGGAAATGTCAAAACCTTTTTTTTTACTTGTCACCTCTTTGCCATTATGCTATTATACCTATTCACATAATCTCAAGCTTATTCTGTGTTCTCTTATTTAAGTTTTATTACGTGGATAATTTACTTTGTCTGCTACTTCTCGGTTTTATAGTCTTCTTCATTGTCTATTTTCTTGTTTAATTCTTCCGAGTGTACTACTAAGCACTTTTCTTTCACAATTAACAAATTTGTTATCGAATTTGTATCTTTGTTTTATATACTCTAACGATTTTGTTTATAATTTTTTTATCATCGTTCTGAAAATGAGCAAGGTAGTTTCTATTTTTGCAGTTAAAGAGAATCGCGAGAATTATATCCAGATAAAACCATTTCAAATAAATAAAAAAAAACATGACAGGATTGTATTTTGCTCACCAAAAAAAGGATATCATGCAGGGATGAGTAAACCCTTCAGACCATTGCTAGCAATAGAGAAGTAGGGTGCAAGCGAAGAATTTATGGGCTATATCATAGTAAATAGTGCACGGTGAAGTAAATAGTGAAAAAAATATATTGTAGAATATCTTGTATAAGAGACTGAAGCTCTAAAAAAGTGCCATCCTAAAACTAAGCAAGGTACCACATGCAGTGACTCGGAGTCGCAAGGGCTATGGGAAGGAGGTACATCTACTTGATCTCTTTTATTTACACATACTATGTAAGGGCTAAAAAAAAATATTAGACTGCGGGAAAATCTGAGCACCGTACCGGTTAGATCAGAATATCGTAACTTTATAAATGAAATTAGCGATACCAAATAGATGATCATTTCTGACTATATGGTACCCAGATATAGAACTAAAATATCTTTTCAACTGGATATTTACCCACGAGAGTGACGGGGCAGAGGAACTACTCGACATGTAGCGAAATGACAGTTCATTTAAATCAGTTGCTTTTATCAAGTACTCGTAGACACATCGTCTCAGGACCAGCAACTTCAAGTGGAGTCTACGTCGCCATGTTACCAAATCCACTGGTAACTTTAACATAATAATATTTACCACCATATAATGTAAAATAAATTTAAAAAAACAACTTTTAACGGGTTTTTACCCACGTATTTAGTGGCTCAATACATGTATACCCACCTAGTACACTGATGATGGAATATGGATTCCGAAAACGTTTTGTGATATAGCCCGATTGGGTTTTTTAAACTATATACCTTTTATAAAGGATTTTTAATAAAATTTTTTCAGAAATAAATTGCATGACAGGGCCGTCAATATTAGAAAGCTAGGTAAAAGCAACTTTAAAACAGTGTAAGAATGGTAAGGAGACAGGTCCTGATGAAATACCCATTGAACTTATTAAGGTGATGAATTAAGTGAGCACAAAGGAGTTAACTAAACTGTTTAACATCATATACGATTCAGGTAATATTTTAGAGAAATGGCTATTGTCAACATTTGTAACACTACCAAAAAAACGATCTGCGAAAACATTCAAAGATTTCCGAACTATCAGCCGTATGAACCATACACAAAATCATACATGCCAGAATTTACAAGAAATGCGAAGTAAATGTCGGTGAAATGCAATTTGGATTCCACAATTCCATGGGTACACGTGAAGCACTTTTTACCTTACAAGTCCTACTTCAGAGACTCCGCGATGTCAGTTGTGATGTCTATATTTGTTTTATTCACTACGCCAAGGCATTTGACCGTTGTCAGCACCAGAAGATGGTCGCCGCCCTACAAAGAGTAGAATTGGATGAGAAGGACATTCGGATCATCACGAATTTATACTGGAACCAGCGTGCTCGAGTCAAGGTCGAAGAACAGCTGACCAATTGAAGATCATACGGGGTGTAAGGCAAGGCTGTGTGCTCTCGCCGACTTTATTCAATATAAACTCTGAGAAAATATTTACTGAAGCCCTCAGAAACCTAGAGATGGCAATCCGAGTGAACAGTGAATACATCAATAATATCCTTTACGCCGATGACACTGTGTTACTAGTAATCAGCCTACATGATCTACTAGCCTTACTAGAAAACTAAATGCATGGTTTTCAGCCGTGCAAATTTAAAACCCGGTGCACGGATGGCAGGTAGCGAAGTGATCCAGAGAGTCGACAGGTTCACTTAACTCGGAACTACCCACAACTCACAATGGAACTACGCTCAAGAGATTAGATCCAGAATTGAAATGGCACGGTCTACATTTATCAAGTTGAGATCCTTGGTGTGCTGCAGTGATCTCAGTTTGCGAACCACGATGTAGATAGTGAGGTGCTACATTCTTCCAGAGTTACTATATGAAGTTGAAGCCTGGACACTGACGCAAGATACAGAAAACCGGATTGAAGCCTACGGGATGTGGATTTATATTAGGATGCCAAAAATATCGTATGTGGACCATGTCGCCAACGTTGTGGTCCTACAGCGCATGACAAAAGAAAAAGTGCTTAATTTAGTGAAACAACGTAAACTTGAGTACCTTTGGCACGTGATGTGGAACGAAGAAAAATTTCGAATTCCTCAACTCGTTATGCAGGGTAAAGTATTTGGCAGGGGAGGACCGGGACGCCGTCGTATCTCGTGGTTAAAAAACCTCCGACAATGGTTTGGAATGACCTCCGTGGTGCTGTTTCGCAGAGCAGTCAACAAAACCATGAGAGCCTTGATGATCCGGACCGGATAAGGCACTAAAGAAGAAGATACAAAAAAAACTTTCAGCTTTCACCGTGGAAAAGTCTACTGACCTGTTTATTTACAATTTACCAGATATATGGATATCGTAGTAAACACTGAAATAGATATATCTTAGAAGATTATTTGTTGACTACATTTCCATTGACTATTTGTAAATTTTGAAAACTACTTCAAGGACTTCAAGAAGAGTTTAAGGTCGAAACATGTAGTAAACTTTTTGTAAGAGTTTAAGCAACAAATAATGGGAATATAAGGAATAATGAAAAAACTTCCGAAAACATCCTAATAAACTCGCAAGTCTTTATGATTATTCGTATAAACAACAAACTTTTTTGATAAAACTTAAGAATTTTAATTAAAATAAAACCGTTTCGATGTAAGAGTTATTGGGCCTGACAGAAAGAGCAGGTGAAATAAAGGATAATTTTCTTTTTCAATCGTCGAACTGTAAATATAGAAAATATTTTACCTTTCAGCAAAAAAATTTAATTCGTAAAACATTTCCTTTGAAAAACATTTTTAATGAATTTATTGTGCCATTTCCAACCGAATTACAAGTTTATCGTAAGTCCTTGCATTCGAGACGATCTCGTAATTAAATTTATGGCTTTCGAGATTTATCTAATTTGCTATGCATATAGCTCCCCACCCATTCAACGAACGGAACTCGAATCGTTAATACTCATTTCGCTCTTAATTGCCCTTTGCTCTCCTCTTCAATGGAAATATTCCAGATTACAGTCCTCGTCCCTGTCCCGACTGCGTCTTCAACCGAAATCATCGCTTGCCGAATTACCGCTTGGTCCGAATTTAAACGGGCTTGTTCAACAAATCATACATATATTTTTAATAGAATTGCTCTCGGTTTGTTTTTGTTGACTTAACTATACACTGAGAATTTTGGGAAGTTGCTGGTCATGATAAACGTTAACAAAATGCAATATATATATAGCCCAGATAATAAAATCGTTTCTTTTCCATTCTTATACCGTGTTTTTTCATATTTGTGTTTTGGTATAAACAAATTATTTTTTTCAATTATTTTTTATTTTTTATCTTTAGGTACTTTTTGATTTGATCATTGGTGTCATGAATGTTAAATACATTGTTAACCCACATACTACTACTGTCCTTTTAAAAGACAATCGATCTATTTCCCTTAAATTGATAACTCAAACTTACCTTTGATAGATGGCGCCTATGGGGTTTACTGTCAAACATATCGATCAAGACATTTCATCAGTTTCTCGCTTTAAAAGTTTGTTTACGTACCGGCATAGCATTGTTTTGTTTTGTTTTTTAATTAAACATGGATGTTGCTAATTGGAGGTAAGTTTTTTAATTACAAATTAAATGTGGGTAATTATAATGGAAATATTGCTTTGAGTTTTTTGTTTCTTTATTGTGTACGGCAATTTTTGTTTTGTTCTTTTAAAAGGACAGTAAAAATAAGCACTACAAAATGGTTATTTTTTTAGGAAACCGTTAAAATTGCATGAGTAAATTGCAGAACTTGGGACAGACAAGATTCCAACGCCTCCTGATGGTATAATTATTTTACTTTCAGACAATGAAAATGATAATATAACAGATTGCGATTCAGGAGACGAGGATGTCACAAAGATAGACCATTTACCTGGAAGCCAGATGAGAAATGACGTGGAGGTTATTTTCGACGATCAAGGTCAGAGTTCAGAAGAGTAGAAACTCCGACGACGACGACGTATTGCTTGCCACACTACGCAAAAAATAAACAAAACCTTTGACTATTCTCGAGAAACTAGGATCTGCACAACGGCTTATGGGTTATCTGTACCAGCATCCTAAGTATGTTTACTGGAGACTGGAAATCGGACAACCTATTCAATAGGATAAGAACATTATACACTCGCGATCATAAAATCCGGGTCACCTTGAAAATCACCGATATTTCATTTTTAACGGGCTTTATCGTAAATAATAATAAAACAAATACAAACTAATGCATGTTTCTGGGAATTGTTGCTGTTTCCTTTGTAACAAAGAATTCCAATAAGGCCGATTTCGCGGTAAAGTGCACACTTCCCAAAATGAACGCTACCTGTATCTCCGCTTGTTTTAAATGTCTCGTTTGTACTTCGACTTTCTGTTCAAATGCAACGGACAAACGTTTATTATTGCCACCATTAGTGTTTATTAGTGCCATTATTAGTGTTTATTTTTTGACAAAAATGCCTTTGACTGTTGTTAAAACGGCACAAATTGTTGCACTTGTGAAAGACGGTCACACTCAACGGCAAGTCGCAAGAACTGTTGGCGTAAGCCTTTCTACGGTTCAACGAGTGCTTCAACGCTTTCAGGAGGCAAGTTTGCTAACCAAGCGACCTGGCTCTGGACGAAGAAGAACGACCAGGGCACTAGATGACCGTTTCCTTGTGTTTCAGGCTTTACGAAACCGGACCTCAACTGCGGTTATGCATCAAAATCGTCTAGAGGAAGTACGAAATCGCAATTTTAGTGTTGCAACAGTCAGAAGAAGACTTCGTTCTTCTTGACTATTTTCTCGGGTAATGGCTAGAGGAGAGCCACTTTGCCGGGTGCCTCGAGTTGCACGACTAGCTTTTGCTCGACAATACGCGCATTGGGGAATTAACGATTGTAGCAAAGTGTTATTCTCAGATGAATCCCGTTTCTGCCTAATTAGATCCGATGGACATGTAAGAGTTTGAAGGAGAACCGGTGCACGATTTTCACAAGCTTGCATTGCTCCAAGAATGCCATTTGGTGAAGGCTCGGTCATGGTTTGGGGAGGTATATCTTCCGACTTCCACACAGAATTACCCTTCATCGAAAATGGGTCCCTAACTGCACGAAGGTACATTACGGAGATTTCGGAAGAACATGTTATGCCCAATATGGCAGGGCTTGGAGAAAACGCCGTTTTTATGCAGGACAACTTGCGACCGCACGTTGCCAGGATCAGTATGTAATACTTGGACGAAGTTGGAATTACGAGGGTACCCTGGCCAGCTAGGTCTCCGGACCTGAATCCCATCGAACATCTCTGGTACGATTTGAAAAAATGTATTCAAACCCATACACCTCCTAACAACGCACAGGAGCTTAAGGATCTGTGAGTGAGAGAGTGGAATAACATACCACAACATGTAATCCGGAGAAAAATTGAGAGTATGCCCCGTCGTCTGCAAGAGGTTATTAGAGCAAGGGGAGGCAATACACGATATTGGTTATTGAAATTTCACTGATTTTTTACCACGTTCTGTATTTTCCATGTTTTTTTTCATATGTCTGATTTATCAATAATTTGATTTGTTTTCGGCTTTTTTCAATAAAAACAATAAAAAACCATTTTTTTTCTTTCAAAACAAACATTGATGACAAATAAAAAATACATTAGCCAAAAAAAAGGTTATTTCTGCACCAGAGTCAAAAATATTTAAGAAACTTGAAATTTTCAAGATTACCCGGATTTTATGATCGCGAGTGTATAAATACATACGCGCAAAAAAAAATTTGACTAGTGATGTAAAAATAATGAAATGACGTGTTTTGTGGGTGTGCTTATTTTGAGCGGATACATAATGTTACCAAAAAGATATATGCATTGGGAAAGACGTGATGATAGTCAGAATGAAAAAGTCGCTGGAGCTCTATCGAGAGATAGATTTTCCCATGCAATGAAAATTCTACATGTGTGTGATAATAATAGTTTGGACAAAACACATAAGTTTGCTAAAATACGGCCATTATATGAGATGCATTGAATAAAACAATTATATTTAATATATTTAATATATTTAATCCAAATAATTTATACGAAACAAACCCATTCGTTGGGGATTATAAGCTTTGGATAGGTACTCTCATCTAGGTTATATTGTACTGTTTACACGATATTAAGGCAACTTAGTCCAAACACCAAACTCATACAAAAACCTGGGTCTTGGTTCGTCGGTTGTTTTGTCTTATGCAGATGTGCTTCAATCTT
This sequence comes from Diabrotica undecimpunctata, assembly GCF_040954645.1. Taxonomy (NCBI): domain Eukaryota; kingdom Metazoa; phylum Arthropoda; class Insecta; order Coleoptera; family Chrysomelidae; genus Diabrotica; species Diabrotica undecimpunctata. The sequence continues at coordinate 36,617,126 of NC_092807.1, read as the reverse complement.
CAATCACGCTGGCCTAAAACGAGATTCCACCTTTTTTTTGACAACTTCTTCTAATATACGCATTTACTAAATAAGTTAAAAACTAGAGGTATTTTCAGTACAGGTACAATAAGAGACAATGAAACACTAAAATGTCCCCTATTCCCTCCAACCGCTATGAAAAAAAAAGTTAAGAAGAACTTACGATTACAAATTAGATAAAAACACAGGAATTGTGGTTTGTCGCTGGCACGACAATAGTGTCGTTACAATTGCATTTAACTTTTTTGCAGTAAAACCACATCACCTAGTCAAACAGTTTTCCCATAAGGAAAAGAGACACATTTTTGTTTCTCAACCAAATATGATAAAGCAATACAATTCTTTTATGTGTGGCGTAGACCGTTGTGACTAAAACATTAGTCTTTACCGGATATCTATAAAAGGAAAAAATGGTACTTTCTGCCAATAGTATATAGAATTGACATGGCTATTCAAAACCCGTGACAATTGGACCAAAACGACGGAGGAAGCCTTAATCAGCTTGAATTTAGAAGGCAAATAGCTGACAACCTTCTAGAAACCTACAAGTATTATCAGCTCAAACAATTTATTGCGCAGTTTAAAAATAGCAGAAATAGCAACTTAAAACCATTATTTTTGCTGAAATGAAAAAAAAAACTACAGACTTCTAAACACAAAACACAACATAATTTTCTTTATTGACTTATAAACAAACATTATAAAGAATAATACATACATTAACAAAAGTTACAACATCATTTACTGACTTTCCTCGTTGACGCAAGAATCGCATTTGAAACATGCGTGTTCTAAACAAACAAAATGTCTGCAATCATAACATACGTAACGAATTTTTCTGTCTCTTATTCTGTGACACACTAGACATCTACCTTCTACTTCCTGACGTTTAGGCAACGGTTCATCACAATCTGCAGTCTTATAGTCAGGTGTCTGACGCAGTTTTCTCGGCAACCGAGGATTCTGTTGTCTTTCTTCCATATAACCTGCAATCAGTGACGAACTAAGATATTTCAAATATTTTTGACGCTTCAGTGAATAGTCATTATTGTTGATCTTATAGATTACTTAGGAGTTAATTCCACACATATTCAAAAGCGCATAGAATACCGTCAACGGCCACCTTCTGCTGTTTCCGGAAATGTCGTATGTACCTGATAACTGGTCAACGATGTCAACCCCTCCTTTAGTAATATTGTATAATGTGACTATTTCTGGGTTCCTAGCGTTTCCCGTAGATGAGTCTATTCTGTAATCATGGTGTAGTGTTGATAAAAACAGAACATTTTTATTTTTCTTTGGGATATAGGATACTAAGGTCGTATTTTTTTTGAAAACCAAAAAGTGTAGAATACTGTTCTCGATTTTTTGTGTTGATCATTGTGGAAGTAATTTGCTTCTTGTTCTATTGGACAGTGCCCACAGATGTTAATTGATGTTCTTTAAGAAGTTGTTGCACTAATGTATAATTAGTGAACCAATTATCGAATGTGATATTTCGTTTGCTGCCAGACACTGGTGAAATCAGTCGTAAAACTACATCTGTAGGTTTCGTACTCAGTTTGAAAGGACCATCCGGTTGAGAACCACAATAAATTTCCAAGTTTGTAGTATAATAACATATCGAATCGACTAAAGCAAAGATTTTGATTCCATAACGAGCCAGTTTATTTGGAATGTATTGCCGAAAAGGGCACCTGCCACGAAATGTCTCCAATGTCATTTGCCCAGAAATCTTTAAGGTTTCGCCGGAACGATCGATGAATTCCTGCTAAATAAATTAATCCAAATACAGCCTTGATTTCTTGCTCGGAGGTCTCTTTTACTACGTATTGGTGATCATCGTTGTAACGTTCACTTACTGAATCGATTTTCTCATTAGTATGTTTTACAATATCAGCAATTAGTATGTCATCCATGAAAAGCTTCCAACAATCAATTGCAGTTTTAGCTTCTCTAGCGTGTAGTTTCACGCCATACAATTGAGAAATTATTATTATTTTCGGCTCTAGTGCGACCGATCGTAGTTCTACCTTCTTAGGCCATTTCGTCACTTTATCTCTGCTCCAATAATATCTACCAAATGTACTCACATCATCTCCATTCTCTTGTTCACTTTCATCTTCTTCGCCATCTTGTTCTGTGTCTGTGCCATGAGAACTTTCACTAACATTGTCGAGCGGCACTTCGTCTTCGGAATCAGGAATAGCTTCATCTTCATCACTTTGTATCTCTTCCCAGAATCTTATCAACCTTGCTTGCTCTTGTTCATAACTACACATATTTATAACAAATTTTGAGCACAACAACCAGAGTAAAAAACAAAAAATTCACGTGAAGTTTGGAAAAAATGTCCAGGCATCAACAATGATTAACTGACTGACTATGTAAGTGGGTATTGAAGAATTTATGAAAATAACAATGCTACTTGATAAAGTGATGTTATAGTAACAGATACTGAACAATAGAGGGCGGTAAGATGTTGTTTTCGAGAGAAATTCCATTTTTTGCATGCGTGGTGTGTATCACAACCAACAACACCAACGCAGGGAACCAACTATAAAAAATTTAACAGAACTTGAATATACGTTATTTTTGTCTATACGATAAAAAGTAATAATTCTTTATTGACACTTGATTTTCGATGTTTACGTGGATTTTTATTTAGTTTTGCAATTGCCAATAATGGAGGGATATCATTTAAATCGCAAAACGCAGTGGTGTGCTATTGGAATGCTTCACGCTGGCAGAAGTCAAAGAGACGTTGCTGAGGTTCTCCACACGAATAGAAGTGTCATTAATTGATTGTAGTTAAGGTGTCACAAAACTGTTGATGTTGCTAAATGCCATACTTTATTAGGTTGCAGGCTTTGCAAGATCTTACTGTAACTGCATTACAATTACAGATGAGGCTGCAAGAGACTTATCATGTATATGTAAGTAGTAAAACCATTAGAAATATACTGCATAAAGTAGGGTTTAATGCTCGAAGACCTATGAGAGTGCCTGTGTTATCCAGAGAAAATCGCGCTCATTGACCTCAGTTGACACAAGAACAAGCAAGTTGACTTACACGTGAGTGGGCCTCTATTTTGTTCATAGATGAGTCCCGATTTGTAGTGGCACCAGATACTGTAGCATTTATATTTCCCTTGGTATATGTTAAAACACCAAAAATATTCTCAATCTTTTTGCGTTGCTGAGATTGCTAGCATAAACATTTTTATTTTGTTTATATAACACAGATGAGTATTTCTTTTGATGTTGATTCCACCTATAAGATATTTTGCGCATTAAATAAACAGGAATATTTCCGTTTATGCTTTGTTTACACCGGGTGGGGCGAATCATGTCACAATGGGCCACGATAGGAGTCAGGTCATTGTTTAGTCCGGATTTTTCTTTTTTAAATTCGTTATTGTTGTTCGTTATTCATTTTGGTTATCGGAAATTCAAGTGTAAAGTGGTAGTTGCAGTTAATACATAGTTACAGTTAGTAGAGAAGATTTGGATTTGGAAGTGATAACTTTCGGCGTTCAAGGGTCTTTTAATGGAGTGGAACAGAATACCGCAGCAAGACATTGACCATCTGATCATGCGTTTACCTTAGAGATGTAGGACAGTAATCAATAACAGTGGAGGTCATACACTATACTAACAATGTAAAGACTATTGTGTTGGGAGTTGATGGGCAACAAAGTTAGTTTTGTATTTTTTTTGTTACCATTTTTTGACTTACTATTACCTTGGATGCAGCCTAAATAAGGAATGGGACCACTCACAGAAAATAAGATGTCGTATAGAAAAGGCGAGAGCTGTCTTCAATCGCCTCAGGAAGATTTTATGTAATATGCACCTGAACATTGATATAAGAACACGAGTCTTGTGATGCTATGTATTTTCTACCCTTTTGTATAGAGTCGAGGCCTGGATCCTGACGGAGGGAACATCCAAACGATTAGAAGCCTTCGAAATATGGTGTTCCGCCGCATCCTCAAAATTTCCTATATCCATCATGTTGTAAACAACATCGTAATCCAACGTATGAATAAAGATCTGGAAATTATGCGTATCGTGGAAATCAGAAAGATGACATAAGTACATAGGGCATGTGATGCGCAATGTGAAGTAGCAACTAATTCAACTAATTTTACAAGGCAAGATAGAAGGCAAAAGATCTCAAGGGCGCAGAAGGATATCGTTATTGAAGAACATCAGACAGTGGGCAGGAATAACTATCATACATCTATTTAGAGCAGCTGTCAACAAAGTTGTATGGACCAACGTGATTGCCAACATCCACAGAGGATAGGCACTAAAAGAAGAAGATAAAAAACGCTAGAACACTTCGACTTTTATGTATAAATTAAATAATTTTTAAACATATATTTAAGTAAACTGACAAATAACTAAACCGGTACTCCATGCATACTCCCATGAGGCATCGGTACGGAACGAATGCCTATATACGTTAAGCTTTGCAGACGATCAAGTAGTGATTGCACAAGACCAAGACGACCTCAGCTACATGATGAAGAAACTACAAAAAGAATATACCAAGGCTGGCCTAGATATTAACCTCGCGAAAACAGAGTATCTATTTACAAGTGAAGAAGACATAGAAGATCTACAGATTGATGACAACGTAACAATCAAAGGAAAGGATAAATTCAAATACTTGGGGTTTATAATCACAAAAAAGGCAACAACAGAGGAAGAAATTACACAAAGAATAGGACAAACAAGAACAGCAATCCGACAACTTAACTCAGTATGGTGGGATAGACACCTAAATATGAAGACAAAAACACAGATTTATAAAACATTAGTGCGAAGTATTATGACATATGGGGCTGAAAATTGGATCATAAACAAGAAAAATAGCAGTAGGATAGTAGCAACAGAGATGGAATTCCTGCGAAGATGCTGCAAAGTAACAAGAATGGATAGGAGAAGTAATGACAAAATAAAGCAAAGAACATCAATAGAAACAGACATACCAACATACATAGAACAAAAAAGACTAAAGTGGTTTGGACGTGTAAGAAGAACTAGAGACAGCAGATGGATAAAAAGAATAATCGAATGGAGCCCCATAGGAAGGAGGAAAAGAGCACGACCCCGAAAATCCTGGTTACAATCCTGATTACAAATATCTTCAAAACGTTTTTGGTCCAATGGGACCATCATTAGTAAAAAATCTTGAGAGTAGTTAAAACTAGCTACCAATGTAAATGTAAGAATTTTTAGATTACATAAAAACCAGAATATATTATAAAATTATGATGACACAAGGTCAACGTTATACTGCAACTTTACTAATTTGCGAAGTACTATGGAAATTATGGCAAACATATGTACTAGACCTTTTCCCTAATAACTGCCTTGGAGTAGTGAATAAAATTAACACAGTAATAAGGGCGTAAACTTACTGAGCGTAACAACTTAGGGGCTATGATTTCTAATTGGACGTGTAAGAACTTATCACTTTATGACCCCCATAAAATTATTAGACCCTTCGAGAAATAACATAAAAACACTTCAAAACACTTATTATCTCGGAAACTAGCAATATTTTTGTATAAGACATGTGGGCAGAATCACCATATTTGGAAGTCTAGAGTCTACAACTCAGAGATTGCACATTTATAATGAATCATCCTGTATATAATTATAACATTTCTCTTTTGTTGTCTTGTTTTTTAGTGCTCTTTTGGCGTTTTTATCTATTATTTCTATTACACAACACTTTATTTTAGATAATGGATATTTGAAAATTAATTCTCAGAAAGTATTTGAAACTTGTCTCCAAGAGATATAAAAATAAACTTTGAATAAATCTCACAACGAATAGCACATATTTCTTATCGTTCAGCTTTCTTCGAGCAGTCTAGACCTTATTTTAAATTTTATGTGAATGTCGGAAATATCTCCAAGGTACTTAAAATGATTTAGCAACTGCTTTTTGAAACTGTAATGGGTTTATTGTACCTCAAAAAGCATTATAAACATTTTATACGGAGTCGATGAAAATTGCCGGACTTTTAGGAATATATCCATAAATTGATCTCTTTCTGGATTGTTGAAGTTTTCAAGAACTCGCTATAAACGACATACTTCATCAGTTGCGTAAATATGAGCTAACTTAACACTCTAAAGTGTAAAAAAATTAGGCAAAGCAATGTAAGCGAATTATTAAAAACATGGAATTAAATTTTATATGATCTAGCTAAAGAAAAATGTCTCGTTGAAATAATTGCTGTTTTTATCTATGTTTATGTCTTCCTTTTCTTTGGTATATACATAAAATCAGCCATAAAGATCGACCTATAAACTGAAAATAATATTATGTCAACTCTCCTAGATTCCCCCTTTGACCTGCAGCACCTTAACCTATTTTATATCATTGTCGTCATCATTATCGTTCTATTTATGAATCCCTGAAAATTTTACTTTTTTTCATCCTGTAAAATTTGTTTAAGCTTCAAGAAAAAATTTTCATGGATATATTAGGCTGTAATGAATTCAATTATAGTTTTTGTTGTATTATATCTAGAATATCCATTAAATAAAAAAATTATAAACATATAAAAAATTTGCAGACTTCCTTTAGATTTACACATTTAATTCTAAAAGTTTAATATCGGCCCTTTTTATCGGTTACTTAAACTGGATTACTGGTTACTGGATTATTATTTTTATTTAATGTTTATAAGCATTGATATAAGAGAAGCTTGAAGTACAATAATTAGAAAAAGCAAATTAGATAAAACACGTAAGTACCCAAAAGTATAACTAAGCGTAAAAATAAGTAAAAATGGCATTAAATAGAACACAAAAAAAAATCAAAAAACGAAAACATATCAAAAAAATTAGATATAGAAATTAGATCGAGATAAGGTGGTTCACTTGTATCACTGTTTTTTAATTTTGTGGTGAAAAATAATTAAGGAGGCTAAGCTAAAAGGTAAAAGGCTTTAGCTGACGATATAGTCCTTTTAAGTAGAAATAAAAAATAATTGCAACAGACGGTTCAAGCAAAGGAGGAAGATGCAAAAATAATGGGTTTAGAACTAAACAAACGAGAGACCAAATACATGGCAGTAATAGATAAAAATATCATAAACGTCAATATCCTAAATTTAACAATAAGAAGTGGAAATATATACAACTGTTGCTCTTTAGTTACAAATTTAATCAAATAATTTCCTTATTTTGTTCGGCCCTTATAGCGATCAAATCTATCTCGTTATCAGCTGTCCCGATATATAGTCATTTTAAATGGTAAAAACAAACCATAATTTAATATTTTATACCTCTACTACAAATTTAAGTGCATTAGTTAGTGCTGACAATATTATCTCAAGTGAGTAGCACTTATTTTCGTATTATTTTTGTAACAACAACAAAATAATCTTTAAATAATACCTACGTAAAGAGATAACAAAAATTCCAGTTGGGTCATGACCAGTTTTTTGGACCTGCCACAGGATCGGCTTAACTTGTGATCAAGAAAATTAATAAAATGACTTCACACCACAATAATACTACTCACAACTCCACTAAACACAGCTACTTAGATGTCGTAAATTATTTTAAACATCCAACAAAACAACAAGCAATAGTCATTTCCAGCATTGAAGGTACAAAAATCCATGATTACGTCGTAGCTCCTCCAACTTTTTGCCTCCAGAATTGCTAACAATAGGATATGCATATACCTCTCTTCAAAAAACACTGTTGATGCTCTTCTTCATTCTTATAAATATATCGAAATAAATGGATGTCAAGTCGAAGTAAGAAGATTAATTTCTCCAGCCCAGAGACTTCTAATATCTAATGCATGTCCTACATTACAAATGCAATTACAAAAACTTGGTATTCACACTGTATCCAAAATGACTTTTCTTCGAGTAGGTATGTCTGAAAGTGAGTACAGTCATGTTCTGAGCTTTAGAAGGCATCATTCATTACACCGCTGAAAAATATGTCTATTCCTGACTCTTTTACCATAACTCATGATAATACTTCCTACCGGGTATTTCTCTTCATAGACGAATTCAATTGCTCCAAATGTAAAACCATTGGTTATCAAGAATTAGAATGCGCTTACATTTCAAACCAAACTAATTTTACTACCCTCTTAGATTCAACCCAAACCACATTATCATTATCTAAACCTCATGAACCTAATGATACCCCTTCAACTCCCCTCTCAGATACAACTCAAACCATATCGTCATTATCTAAACCTAATGAACCTAATGATAAAATATATCAATCTACGGAAATCGACCTCACCCAAAACATTTCTAAAGATAATCCAAACACTTCGTCTTCTTCTTCCAAAACAAAAGCACCAGCTCTAAATAACACTGAAAATACTACGTCACCAAAAACACCAATAACCTTAAATAATGCAGTCAATTTTAAACAGATAAAAAGACATAAAATATCATCTCCTGAAATTAACGAAGACAACCCAAAAACAGACTCATCCATTTTTAATACCCCTAAACAATATAAACCAAAAAAGAAACCCAAAACCTCTTCCAAAACCCCCCGCGAAGAAGTCATTCAGTCTCTAGAATCCATCAAAGACAAAATCGAAAATAGATCACCTCCTTTTATAGTAAATTTCAATGAAATATGTGATTTTATGGAAAATGTTTTAAATTCTCATAACCCCGAATTAACTTCTAAAGATTACTCCAATGAACCAGAGGGACTAATTCAGATCCTTAATATTGTTTATTGTTACACACAAAATTCTAGGTTAAGAAATAATATCACCCGACTAGAGAAAAAAATAAACCCTTACCCTTCTTCAGCTGACGAAACTGACGAATCATCACTAGTTGAGGGATAATCAAGGGATGATTTTCATTGGACACACTGCACTGACCCATAAATTCTTAATCAACAAAGAATCTTCTCCAACCTGCAGAAACTGTTCTCTCTCATTGATGGTGAAGCATATTCTAATTGACTGTAAGTATCACGAAGAAACAAGAAGAAATATGGAATCTCAGATGACATTAAAACCACTTTAACCATAAACACTGACCATGTAATAAATTATTTAAAAGATTTACGTTTATATACATATATTTAATGTAAATAAAATGAACTCTTGTGTACGTACTCTAGCCCCAAAGCTTAAAGACTAAAATTCCACTTGGACCATTTCCAACTTAACCTAATCCTTTTGAGAATATTAGTGCTGATGTTATCCTTTTCCTTCATCTTTTCTCCTTCGTAAGACTGTAGTAGCGTCATGCAATTTGCTTCTTCTTCTGCTTTGAGTATCGTGTCCAAATTGGGCGTGGGTGCCTTCTCCGACTATTTGCCGATATTGTCGTCGATCTTGCGCTGCATGTAATAATTTATTTGCTGATATTCCAGTCCATTGACGAAGGTTTTGAAACCATGAATATTTCTTTCTACTAATTCCTCATTTTCCCTTCCCATAATATATTAAGCACCCTACGATATGACCACATCTCCAAGGCTTTCCTTTCGCTATTCTCAATTTGCTAGTTATGTCCAATTATCTCTCTCGTGCGCATATTGTTCTGTTTTGGAGAATGTTCTTTATTTGGTTCGACTATTATGCTAGAGATCTTCCTCTGGATCCTTTGCCTGTTACGTTGCCTTTAACTCTTATTGGTTCCATACTGTCGGAAAACATTGTCTCAATAATTTCTTTGGTGGCGTTGATATATGTTTGTTTTAAGATTACCTTACGCTGGCTCCACACGTGGGGGCCAAAGGGATTGGCGACAATATTGGTGTTGCCGTTGATGTCGACCAAACATTGGCGCTACAGCAGTCTTCCAATCGGCGTAGAATTATGCGATTTGCGCATAATTTAGTTTGTTAGCGAGCAATTTTTGCATTCTACACAGAATTACCTAATTTTGCAAAATCTAGCATAACAAAAGAAAATAAACCAATGACAAGCCACAGTTTATAAAAAGTGTCCGCGTCTTCATTTTCCTTTTAAATGACGCCATTAAGAAACAAATTTACAATATGTAAAAATCGATCTTCGGCCACCTGAGCCACCTCCCTTGAGTTGCTTATGATTAACACGACGGTGCTCAAAAAGAGAGGGGTTTATGCTCAAAAAGCTATTTCTTACATAAATAAACAATATGCATATCTGGTTTTTTTAGTATCTTCCAGACACCAAAATAGAATATAGTTATTTAAATATTTTACAAAAATATATGCTTTTAATTTTAAAATATAGATCATTTTGTCCTAATAAACCACCGTTATGTGGTCATATAACTTTTAAATTATGTACTTCTATATATCGGCTGTGGAATAAAGTCACGTTTGATGCAGACTATAGCCAAAAGAGAAGGTTATTTAGTTAATAAAAGAGTAAATGGGTTTCAGAGCCTCGACGTCAGCTTTACACTCATATATTCAGTCTGTAGTTGCCAAATACGGCATCTCTATAGATCTAGTTGCTTTATGTAACGCTGTAGACAAAATGAAAAGTCCTTTTTTTTAACAAAATATAATTATATGCACTCATTATCACGACAGTTGCAGCCGCTGCAATTTTCATGTGGAGTATGCTGACGTTGGTTCTAGAGGGAACAGACTGATATCGTCCCAATACTCAACCCAATATGTGGATGCCTCACCGAACATGGGAACACAGTTGACCCAACGTTATCTCCAACGTTGGCACCAACGTTGGCACCAACGTTAAATCCCATGTGTGGAGCCGGCCTTAGTAGTAAATTGATAATTTGGTGACCTATATCTGTCCATGCATTTTTCATATTTCCGTAATGCTAATCGATAGTTTTCCCGTTTCTTGAATTGCATTTTATATTTTTCTTTTTGATACGTTGTTCTTAACGATACATTTCGTCCCAAAACTGTTAGGGATCTGCCATTTGCATTCTATTTATTTTTGATCTCATGGTTTAACCTAGATTTGCCCTTCCTGCTGAGTCCTGTATTCCTATTTTCATAATCACTATTTGAAATCAGTATGTTTTTATTGTCATAATAAATTTTACTATAGATACTCAATAACTTTTAAATGCAGTGGTTTTTCTTTGTCTTCTGATGCTTATACCGTTAACCAATTACTATTTACTTCGACCTTGGCTTTAATTTTTAATCCCAGGACAAAGATGGGGGGATTTGCTTATTAGCACAAGCATTCAGTATCTCGTAGCGTGCTTTAATAGTAGGGTTATCGGTAAATCGAAATAACTACACGAGCAGGAGAGTGTTACCATAGATTGGTAGTAAGCAGATACCATTAGTTCTTATACTCACGCTTAATATAATTGCTCAAATTTATGTGCTTTGCCAATTTTTTTAGACGTCTTTAGTTATGATACCAGAATTAAAATAATATTCCTGTTGTTGAATATTATAATGTATCGAACTATCTCTACAATAGCCAATGTAACAGATAAATATAATCTATATGGAATAATCGGCGTCTTTTTTGATACTTCTTAGTATTTGTTCTTAGCAATGTTTTTTTTTACATTATACAATTGTTAAAAACGTTGTTTTTAAAACTGTAAGCTTTCATACAAAAACTAAAGTATTTGTCGAAAAGTTCATAATAAATTCTATTTGCCAATTCTCAATTTTTAGAAGCTGACCAATAACTCTATTTTTGAGCAAAGAACGTTCCCAACTACGGTTTCCGTGTAGAATTTTGATGGATTCTTCAATTTAAGTCAAGTCACGATCGTCATTCCATTGGAATTCTGTGTACGCGCACGAACTGTTGCAAAAATACTTTGCCCAAACCATATTATTCTTGATATTATTGAGATTATATGACCAGAATTGATTTTTAACGAACGCGACATGTGAGACTGTAATAAAAAATTCTTGTAATGGCTAATAAAGTTTATAGCAATAAATGGTATTTCTGGGCTATTATATTACGTATTTCGTGGTAAGCGACATAAATATGTGGTATTATTTGCTTATAATGTATATAACAAAGGTTTTAAAAATGATGTAACAGGTTTTGTTAACGAAGTAATAAAATTTTTGTAATATTTTTAATAATAATTTTTAATCTTTAAAAATTATAAAAATTAATGTCGACAGACGTATTTTGTTCAACACGGACAAAGTACGTTTCAGAATGGTCCAAAGTTTAGTTAGGTACGATTTGTCTCTAGTCAATCTGGACTTCTCACTAAGCTATGACAAAATATATTTGAAAAATTGGTGCAGTGCCCAATGAACATTGTACAAGCGAGGTGAGTACAACACCCTCAAAAAGTAAACATATGGGCAGGTCTAGTCGAGTATAAAATTATAGGTGCTTGTTTTTTCGATTATGCTCTTACGAGGCAAGCATATCTTGATTTTTTACAATTATTATTACCATACTTACAGACATTTTTGCAAATGAAAATGATCGTAGGTTGTCAAATGAAAACTTATAGTTTTGGCCAGACGGTGTACCGCTGCAGTTTGCACTTAATGTTTGTGATTTTTTAGACAGATCTTTTTCTAGGAGATCTATTGGAAGATGAGGAACAATAAATTAGCCCACAAGATCTCCATATCTTACACCACTTAATTTTTTTATATGGGCTTTAAGTAAAAAATGGATCTAGATTGGAAATTCGTAGTATAACTCTAGAAATGATCCATGATGTTCAATAAGATTGTCTTCGTCGATTCAGTTACTGCCAAAAGACAGGCGCGTGGAAATTTCAATATTTAGTTTAGGCTAAAAGCAATTTTTATTTGTAAATTATAATTTTTTTTTGTTTTCTAACAGCAGTTTAATGTATTATATATTAAATAAATTATATACATACTTCTTGTGTTGAAAATTAATTTAATTCAAAAATTAAATATTTTTGGCTACTCTGTATTATCAGCAGGCATTATCATAAGCATTAGAAACAGGGATTTGTCTTTTCCCCTAAAACTACGTCTAGTTAAATGCTACATTTTTCCGATCTTACTGTATGGTGTGGAGGCCTGGACGCTGACGGAGACGCTCACGAGAAAACTAGAAGCATTCGAAATGTGGGTGTACCGACGCATTCTTCATATATCCTTCACCGAACATGTCACCAACATAGAGGTAATCCAAAAAATCGGAAAGGAGAAGTCTCACATACTGAGACACGATAAGTACCGTCTACTGCAATTGATTGTCCAGGGAAAAATAGACAGTAAGCGAGGGCCAGGCAGGAGATGACACTCGTGGCTCCAAAATCTGCGGAAATGGTTCGGGCTCACATCAGTCGAACTATTCAGAAGCGCCGCAAACAAGATCAGAATTGCCATGTTAATAGCCAACGTTGGCAACGGACAGTGCACTTGAAGAAGAAGAAGACCCTGTATTAATAATTATGTTATTGTCTATATCAGTGAATAGAAAATTTAATATCCTTTCAAATAATTTGGTACACGACTCCTATTTTTATTTAAAAAAATCATCGATTACGTCATCATATCCAGACGGATAACGTCTTTATACTTTCACAAGAAATTACGGATGGTGACTCATAAATGTACCGTTTATCAATAAGAAAATTAAAATAATATCAAATCACAACAGTTGGTAGCTCTCAGTATATTTTAAGAGGTAACATGCGGTCCTTTACAGTGAGTTAACTGTAAAAACAACACGCTTCGTTTGAACAGATTAAAATTTGGTCAGCATAATTTATCCGAATCCTGAATTATTTTTTCTCTATTAGTGGCGTTCCATGAAAGCATATTAAAATTTAGAGCGTTCTTCCAATTTGTAGGATGTATGTAATTTATACTGGTTTATAATAGGCGCTAAACATCGCCAATTTTAAATGTAACGTTCTCTTGGGCAACATGTCTCTTCATTTAATCTCAAATTAATTCAATGGGATTCAACTCGTAACTAGATGTTTCAAAACAGTAATACCAGTAAGTCTAGCCATTGAATCAACAGCATAGTTACGATATCCCTTGATTATTGGTATTAGTTCTGGTTTGAGCATATCCTCTGTAAATAAAATACATTTTTCTCGTAACCAGCTCTGCATGACGGATTTTTTTATCAGTCATCATTGGAATGTGTTTAACTGTAATAAGATGCATTATCCAATACTATGAGAGAGTTACTGCATCATTTTGCAGGATATCAGTATCGCTTTCAATATGGGCGACAGTTAGGCAAACCTTTAACAAAGGCTTTCCGTGCATTTGTTACTGTAGTATCTTGCCAAACTTTGGCGACTGTATGTCCTGCGTTAACCCAACTATCGTTAAGGTAATACGTTTCGTTTTTCGTTTTTCGACACGATATTATTTCCTCCTTATCTGTTAAAATAAAATTCGTGCATCGTTATAATATAACAAAAATTATGGATTTCGTCTATTTTATTTAATACAGTTTTAAGAGTTATAGCCCTACTTTAAAAAAAAAATTCACAGTTCTGCGGAAGAAATTATTTTGGGCTTCACCAACTTAATAGGTTTTCGTCCGCGCTGATTTGTATATGGACGTTTACAACTATTTGTTAGTTTTTTCTCGTGCACAATACATTCAACTGTCATTGATACTCCTGTTAAACAAAAGCACCGACGAGTAGCCTAAGTTGAAGGTAGTTTTTTTTACTCCATATATTATACCTCCCAATTAATTTGTGTTTTTGTTTGTGAGACGTGCCTATGACGTGGAGTAGTTTACGTATCTGGTTATATCCATTTCTATTCTACGAAAAACTTATGGAATATGAGGCAAATCGTCTTAGTTTAATCTAATTATTCTTAATCTAATTTAACAATTAAAAATTAATTAACAAAATAATTACGAAACCTACCAAGAGGAAGCAATCAAACAAGAGTTTAATAGCCGATACTACAACAAGAACGATAAGTTGGTTACTAATTGCAAAAACAGTTTGAATGTTTTAAATATCATTTTTGCTGATTAGACATTTATCGACTATGTAATTACCACTAAGATATTAATTGATTTTAATTTATGAATCTATTTCCTATCTTTTTAAGTTTTTCTGATTATTATTACTTTAATGTGTGATATTGTTATTTTCCTCGTAATATTCCTTGTATATAGGGACTGTAGGATTTCGAAGTTGTTCTGTTCTGATAAAATGCATTAGGCTTTCACGGCCATCGTCTAAATTGTTAAACTGTTTGTTCGGGCTGTTAGGCCGTTGTCTTCTGAGTTTAGTTTTATCCAAAACTAGGGGTTAGCATCTTCTGGAGATGTTACTGCTTCGCTTGTATTGGCGAAACGTTGACAACTAATCTCAAAAGACAACGGCCTAACAGCCCGAATAAATAGTTTAACAAGTTGTTCTGTTCTATTCGGTCAAATGTTGAAAATTCCTTATTTATAAACGACAAAGGATAATCATGTTTTAATAAAACAGATAATAACAAATGTTGTCCTCTATGAAGCTCCTCTAGAGAAATGTTGTCCTCTAGAAGATATTTTGCCCTCTCTCATATATTTAGGTCTAAAAATGTCCACCGAAATACAAAGATAAGAATCTATAAAACCTTAGTTCGACCAATAGCATGTTATGGCAATGAAGCATGGGTCCTAAAAGAAACATCCAAAAGCAAACTTGATACATTCGAAAGGAAAGTACTGGGGAGAATACTAGGACCTGTGAGGGAAAACAGAATCCTCAGAAGTCGATACAACAACGAGCTTTATCAACTTTATAAGGAAGCACCACTGTCAGACTTTATTAGAATACAAAGATTGCAATGGGCTGGACATATGATAAGAATGGGAGAGGATAGGCTACCCAGAAGAGCACTAAATGCTACAATGCAGGGAAAGAGACCGGTTGGAAAGCCAAGAAAGCACTGGGAAAACACAGTAAACAGCGACGCACAAGCCCTTTAGGAGTCCGTGTATGGAGAAGATCAGCCACAGACAAGCAAGGGTGGAGGCAAAAAGTAAAGGAGGCCAAGGCTCAATTTGGGATGTAGTATCATAGAAGAAAAAGAAGTCCTCTATGAACGAATTTTCGTTAGAACAAATAAATTTGGCTCTATCATATAATGATTCCCTTTTTAATATTGAAGTTGTGATTTGTTTAGTAATTATATATATATATATATATATATATATATATATATATATATATATATATATATATATATATTTAGATATATATTCTCTCCGTATTCTAATTCTCCTCTTATTTTGTTTACGAAAATTAAATATAAAAACTGACGTTTATATTGGGGATACCTACACAAATGATATAATTGTGAGATTTACATACATATTATCTTTATCCTGAAAAACCCGTTATTGCCGTATGCTTATTACCACGCCCTCTCTTACAACATAGCAATAAAATCTCTAATAAGGGCAATAAACATAAGTCGTTGAATAAGAAAAGCCAAGGAAATTTAATTTTCATAATAATTTAGAAGTTTTCTTCGGACGTAATAAAGCAATCTGAGCAAGTCATAAATTTGAAGTATTAGCAGACTCGTGGAAGGGAACAAACTTTTGGTCCGGGTTCAAATTCTGCCGACATAGCAACAAGTTATACAATTAGGTTGTCACGTGGCCTGCGATATACATGGTGAGTTATATTTATTTGACTAAATATGTCTTACTACAATGCTGCTGTAGTAAATCTTTATATATATATATATATATATATATATATATATATATATATATATATATATATATATATATATATATATATATATATATATATATATAGAAAGGAAAAGGAAAATTCAGTTAAGATTTAATTTCACGTACAGGGCGCTTGCGCATCCGCTTATACGTATTTCGGCCTTATAGGCCTCATCAGAACGGCTTTCGCAATCGGTCTGAACGTGAAAATAAATCTTTCTGTCTTAGGAAGCAACTCTAACATGGCTTCGTATAGACGCAAATGGCGACATCTGATAATAAAATCGTAAACTAATTTTCGAAACCAAATTCATAATTTCGCTTTAATGTGTGCCTTCTAAGAATTGCAAGGCAAAACAGACGTTGATAAAAATGTTATGATATATATATATATATATATATATATATATATATATATATATATATATATATATATACATATATAAATACGTTCAAATTATCGGGTAAAGTGGTCTGTAATAAAAATCTTTCTTTTTTCTTAATTACTCAATATTTCGCCATTTATTTAACAGCTTCTTCAGGAGTAAACTAAAACAATTTGAACATTACAAAAAATGGCGTACAAATACATTTTAAAACACTTACAGAATTTAAAAGATTTCGCAAATAAAAAATGACATTGAAGTATTTGAAATATTAAATGTCAAGATTAAATTGTCTTAAGCATCAGGCAGGTATATAAATTACTATTCAAACCATACCACCCGTCAAAAATATAATACCGTACTAGGTATGAAAAACAGGATAATGTCCATTGTTGATGAAAACTTTTTACAAAAAAATCTGGACATAATATACAAAATTTTTCGTAACCACGGATATCCTAAACAAATTTTAAAAAAACTGATTTACAGCACTAATTTCTATGACGGTCCCGTCCATGATTCTAACAAAAAATCAATCAAATATAAAAAACTTACCTTTATTAATGGTCTAACTTATTCTGTCATATCCATATTCAAAAATGTTCCTAATATTAGTATAGCTAAATATAATACCATGAACAGCAAACAACTATTTTCAAAAATCAAAGACCTAGTACCAACCTTATATAAAAGTAATGTCGTTTATGAAATACCGTGTTTAGGATGTCAAAATAGCTATATTGGTCAAACATCACAATGGCTAAAACAACGCATCACACAACATAAAAGTGATTGCCGCTTAAGAAAAAATACTTGCGCAGTGGTTGAGCACTATGAAAACACTGGTCATATGCTAGACTATAACAAAGCTCACATTTTGGCACAGACTGATAACTACAAAAGTAGATTATTTCTTGAGATGTATTACATTAACAAAAATAACAACACTTTAAATTATAAAACGGACACTGGACAGTTAAGTAACATATATTGTAACATATTGAACAAAATTTATAAATATTCAAAATAGCCAACATTCATCTTAATAACAACTAACCTTAATAATTCATCAAAGAAATATTATTCTTCTAACTTTTCTTTTATTGTTATTTTTATTTTTACATTTGAAATAATTTTAATTTTTTATCCTATAGCTGTAACGAACGTGCTTAAGACAATTTAATCTTGACATTCAATATTTCAAATACTTCAATGTCATTTTTTATTTGCGAAATCTTTTAAATTCTGTAAGTGTTTTAAAATGTATTTGTACGCCATTTTTTGTAATGTTCAAATTGTTTTAGTTTACTCCTAAAGAAGCTGTTAAATAAATGGCGAAATATTGAGTAATTAACCTTCAGAGTACCAAGACTGGGTCAAGCGTGACCCGAAATTCACTTATTTCTTAATATTTCCTGAAATAATTTTTTTACAAATCCTATTGATCGTAAGTGCTCCTTATCTGTTTCAATCTATTTTTTCGTGTATCATTCGTGAACATGCAAATTACAGTTTTTCCTCTACGTAAAATCTATGATGCCGGGTCAGTCCTGACCCGTTCTTGGGATTTCGAAGGATTTTTCAATATGTTTGTAGGTACACGTAAAACGCAGCCGTCTCTGTTTACCAGTGAACGTATTCAAGGCCAAATGATTATGTTTGTAGAAATATTAGTCGATAGAAGTTAACCTTGGGAGTAAATGTAGTGTCTAATAGGCATATTCTACAAGAAAGTCCGAGACGAGAGGTCCAACTTTGGTGTAAAGCGGTATTTCACGTTTGTTTATAAATTTAAATCAAGCATCGATCTTGAAGTGTGCAGTATTATATCAAAATGTGGAAAAAGAATAAACCTTTGGGTGAAGCTAAGTTGTATGCCTTACTCCTATCAGATAGTGATAGGCCTTGCAGAGCTTGATGAAAGCAATAGTGAAGCGAGTGATAATGACGGTTGTGAGCCAGAAGCACATGAAGGTAATTTATCAATTACTGAACTCGAGAACGAGGAAGTTTTAGCGACAACTTCTGAAAATATAGATAGTGAAAGATCTAACGTATCTGATGTTTTGTGCGAAGGACGAACATGGCGTTATTAAGCTCATAAAAAGGGTAAGACATTGGCATGTAATTTATTACAGAAAAACGTAGGTCTAACTAAGAAAAGTCAAAATATTGAGACATGCATGGATGCCTTTAATTTATTTTTTTCTGATAGTATTATGTCAATGATTCTCGAGTATACCAATAAGAGAGCTATTGAGTTCATAGCTGCGTATAACAGTAAGAACGAGGAAAACATGAAGGATTGGATTGAAGTTGATCTAGTCGAACTGCGTGCTTTCTTTGGTATACTTATATTATGTGGAAGGTTCAGAGAGTCCCATGAGAAAGTGCAGAATTTATGGTCCAATACAAATAATGCATTTACGCGTCCTATTTATAAAGCATCTCTAAGCCAGAATAGATTTTTAAGTATTTTGAAGTATATTCGCTTTGATAATTTGGATACGAGAGCAGAAAGAAGAGAACGAGATAAATTAGCTCCTATTCGAGAAATCGCTGATCTATTTGCCCAAAATTGTAGGGAATCATATGAACCATCTGCTTTTGGTACTATCGACGAGCAGCTTATTGATTTTAGGGGACGTTGTCCATTTCGGATTTATATACCAAGTAAACCGAAGAAATATGGTATAAAGGCTTGGACCCTATGTGACGTTGAAAATTTTTATTGCTGTAACTTTGAGATATATACTGGAAAGATTGGTGATCAATGTGAACGTAACCAAGGCCCAAGAGTTGTCAAAACACTTGCAGAACATTGGTATAGGTCTGGTCGAAATATTACAACTGATAATTTTTTTACCGACATTGCTTTATCTGAAGAACTCTTATCCAAAAATTTAACTCTTTTGGGTACTATCAGAAAAAATAGGAAGAGTTTACCCAAATCATTGCTTGAAATGACAGATCGCTCACTGTATTCTTCAAAATTTTTGTTCACTAAAAACATTACCTTAGTTTCATATGTAACCAAGCCTAACAAGTTTGTTGTATTGTTATCGACCTTACACAATGAACATGAAATTTCTGATGAAAACCAAAAGTTTAAACCAAGGATTATTTTGGATTACAACAAAACCAAAAGTGGAGTCGATATTTTAGATAAATTGATTCGAGAGTACACATGTAAAAGAGCAACAAAAAGATGGCCCTTACGTATATTTTTCAACTTTTTGGATATTGCGTGCTACAATGCTTTCGTTCTATGGAATACGAAAAATCCTGAATGGAATATCCAAGTAAATATAAAACATCGCAGAAAACTATTTCTGGAGGAGCTTGGAAAACAATTGAAAACAATTAACCTCACCCAATATAAAACGAAGAGCGGAAGCAATACAAGAAGAACCCACCGGATACCATAAATCCGTAATCGCTGCAATAGAGACCACCGGTGTTAGTGTAAAAAAGCAAATAGAAGTGCCGCAATCTGCAACAAAACGAGGTCGTTGTTATTCTTGTACGGGTAGTGACAATAAATATTCAAAACGGTGTGACATGTGTAAAAGATTTATTTGTAACACTTATTCAAAACGCGAAGAAGTACATATTGTCAAAATTAAATGCAACTACTGCCAAAAAGACCAGGATGGTGAACCATCTTAAAAATTTAAATACAAAAATTTAGTATTATAATTATTTTGTTTCTTTGTTTTTTGTTAAATTAAAGATACTGTATAACAATACTGACTATTTAAAACATCCTTATAAATAAAATGAGAATGGGTCACGCTTGACCCATCATGGTAATCTAAGTAAGTCAAATAATCTTGGTACTCCGAAGGTTAAGAAAAAAGAAAGATTTTTATAACAGACCACTTTACCCGATAATTTGAACGTATTTATAAATTATTTTTTTTTCGAAATAATCATTTCTAATATATATATATATATATATATATATATATATATATATATATATATATATATATATATATATATAATAATCCTCGAAGAGTGGTGGGTTTTTCGGTCAAAGTGGAGAAATAAAAGACAAAGAAGGTGGCCGCTTCATCTATTTATTGAAGACGTTTCGCTTCTTAATCAAGAAGTATCATCAGTTCATCTAAAAAGAACAATATGAAAAACCAAACATCCATGGAAAAGTTATTATAAGTGGGTTACCTTAAAAAGATATGTAGCAGTCAAAGATATAAAATGTGAAAAGAAGCTTATGATAATGGACATTAAATATTATGTTGTATAGACAATTAATTGAACTGAATACAGTTTACAAATTAACTCAACTTAGCACAACAAAAGACATGTGGTAATGGTACTTGTATATAAAAAAATATGTGAAAAAACTTAAGTAAAAAACATTAATTTATAGAGAACCAAAAAGATCATATGATGCACTTCCAACAGTATATAATTATTTAAATTTGATTTTAAAATTTAAATTTGATCTTAAATTTGATTAAAATTTCATTTCAGTAAATTTGTAATTGTTATTGTTATTTTCTGACTGTTTGTAAGCTTTGTCCATAAAATTGTACAATTTTCAGTGACAAAGCATATTTCTATTCTAATCTACTCTATTTACAGAGTGGTAAATAATCTTGTGTTTTGAAAGACTACAGTAAAACACTCTCGGTTAAAAATAATAAAACAGGAACGAACAGAAATTTACTAAAAGCTTTCTAGAAGCATAGTAGCATTTGCTTCATTCTTTTAAAATGATAGAAAATTGTTCGCCCGATATTATGCAGACCATACTTAAAATGAATTATAAATGATTTCAAGGTTTAATGCACTTAGAACACATAATATTATTAAAAAGGGAATAATAAATTATAAAAACGGAATATACGTACGTAGGATATAAAACTAAGGGTATTAGTTAGGGATTTAATATTGAATTTAATCAGAAATTTACTGAGTGTAATTAAAGTGGAGCACTGAGTATTTTGTGTAAGCTTTCAAATTTAAAACAACATCAAAAGCTAAAAATAAATGAAATTGTTCAAAATAATAATTTATTTATGGTAACTTAGTCATCATTATCATTCTGGCTTTACAACCCTGCGTAGGTCCTAGCCTCCTCAAGAATTTCTCTCCAGTCGTCCCTAGAAATCGCCTTTCTGCGCCAAGCACGTATTCCCATATCTCTCATGTCTTCATCGGTGTTATCAAGGAACCTTGTTCTAAGACTTTCTCTTCTTCTCTGACCAATCGGTTTATCAAGGAGCGGTTTTATAGCTGGATCATTTCGTTCCATCCGCATTAAATGCCCTATCCACCTAAGACGTCCTATCTTAATATGTGTTACGATATCAGGTTCTTGGTATATTCTATAAAGTTCGAAGTTGTATCGTCTTCTCCACACTCCATTGTCATTCACTGCTCCATAGATTCGCCTTAGTACTTTTCTTTCAAAAAATCCTAACATGTTTTAATTTTTTTTTGTTAGAGTCCAGGTCTCTGAACAATATGTTAGGACTGGGCGTATCCTATTGTTTTGTAGAGTTTTATTTTCGTATTTCTTAATACAATTGTGGATTTAAGGAGGAGATTGAGCCCAAAATAGCATCTTTTGGTAGTGCAGATTCTGTGGTTTATCTCTGCGGTAGTATTATTTTTAGTGTTAAGGAGCGCTCCCAGGTATACCAATTCGTTTACTGCTTCGATGACGTCATTTTCTGTAACAAGTGGTCGTAGGATTTTATTTTCATATTATACTTCGTCTTGTTGGTGTTTATTATTAAACCCATTTTTGTAGCTGATTCTTTTAATGCTACATACACCTCTCGTCATGGGCGCCCATATATCAAAATCCAGGGGGGGGGGGGGGCAAGTCAACTCAAATTTTTATTTTGATCCATATAACTTAATAAAAACTAAAATAGCCGATTGCAAAAATGCAAAAATATAAACATGATTTACAAACAGTAAAGAAATACCAGAAAAGTAAAAGTAATCTTAAACAAAAAATTATTAACAACATATTTTATGGTATGACTTTATACATACAAATTTTTTTATGTAGGAGTAAAAAAATCAATTTTAAGCAAGGATGTTAAAAAATAGTAATAAAAAAAGCAGGTACTCTGAGATACGAAATGCAACACAAGCAATAGTGTAGTTTAAATAATATGTAAGTAACATAATATCTGAATTGAAAAATTTCTTTTACTAGAAAATTAAAACAAATATTCAAAACTGTACTACGTTGAAAGGGTTAGGGTAGGGTGTACAGTACACCCTTCTACTACCATGCTTAGCCGAAATTGCATAAATAGTCAAATGTGTGCAATCTTCAAATACTTCGCTGGGTGCCAACTTATTTATATTTGACATTAATAATTTGTACTATGTTGTAAACAATTGAAGAAATTTAATTAAAAATTTATTTGTTATAATTTATTATAAAAAAATTAACATTTTTTTTCAGTTAGTATTGTATGTATTATAATTTATTGAAACGAATAATTTCCCAATAGAATCTAAAATGGTAAAATGTTAAACCCAACAAAACGTAAAAAGTAAACTTGATATTGAAGGCTAGTGCTCTGTATCTTGTGAAAATAAAAACTGAAGGTTTCTGGGCTTTTGTCCAAACTCATCTATTACGTTTTTAATAAAATTATTTCAATTGTTTTCTATTTTATTTCTATGAACGCTCATCATACATAGTCCATCTAATTTTTGTTCACTTATAGTGGACCTAATCCAGGTTTTAACCCTTCGAAGAGTTGAAAATGATCTTTCAATCGTGCATGTAGTGGGAGGAAGGCACAGAGAAATTTCTATAGCTTGGGCTATAGCTGGGTAAAATAAGCAATGGTCTAGTAGTTCTATCATTGAAATATCTTCTACATCTAAATTGGTTTGATTTTTCCAATAATAGAGCCACAATGATGCCTGTTCTTTTAGATTAGTAATTTTGTATAAATATTTATGATTTCTATTATTTTGACGAGGTCTTCTTCAGTTAATTTTATTATGTTTTTGGGATGCAAGTTATACAATAACATACCAGGATCATTGTTTTCTGAAAATCTGACACCAAGAGAACTAATTAAAGAATCTAGGTACGGAATAAATAATGACACTCTAAAAAAGTCTTCAGCGGAATTAACCGCATGGTTTGACCGTTGTGTTTGCTTTCTAGGAGCGATTCGTGGTTTTTCAAGGGTAATACTTAGAGATTCGGCATCATTTGTACTCTTTTCAAAAATTGTTTTAAAAGTTGTTTCCGCTTCTTGTCTGTGCTTTGTTATCATATCAAGAAATAACTGTATATGATTTTTAACTGCCAGCATATCTATTGATTTAGTTTGTAAAATGTTTACTATGGGTTCTAAGAAAGAAGAATATTTGGAAATCAAATTTAGGGAAATTATAAAAGTGGAATCAGATGTGGCACATGAAAGCTGCTGTGCTCTTGATCTTGTTGAGCAATTAAATTTGTTATCTGCTATTATTGTTTCTAAAACATTTTTGATTTCAATAAAATTTACTAGGCCACTATACCAAATATTTAAGTCAAACAAGTAAAAACGTATAGCATTTATTAAGCGGATATTTTTTTGTGAGAGTAAATTTTGCATTTGACATGGGACGAAATAAAGTTTAAAATTGTTAGTACAGGTACACTTTCTACCAATTAAGGCTTGATACCTACGACATCTCAAAATCCCTCTTTGCATTGTACAATATTATTATGGTAGGTAGCTACATTCGAGGCATTGTTAAGGAAGTACCTACCGCATTTCTCGATATTTCGCTAGATTAGTTTCCGGTTGTTTGCTGTTTTGAGGTATTGTTGCAAGTTTCTCGCCACAATATGCGTAAATAATGTATTTTTTTTTAAATATACTTACATACATACTGATTTTTTAAATAATATTACTAATGATAGGGGGGGGGCAACTGCCCCCTCCTGCCCCCCCCTATGAGCGCCCATGCCTCTCGTACAGCGTTTTCCGTTCTCACAACAATATTGACATCATTAGCATATGCCAGGATTTCACTGATTTAATATATATTGAACCAGTGGTTGTGATTTGTGACAAACGTATTACTTTTTCCAGAGCCAGATTGAACAGTATACATGAGAGAGGGTCTCCCTGGCGCAACACGTTATTTGTTTTAAAAGGTTCAGACAGCTTCCCCTGAATTCGTACTCTACATTTAACTTTTTCAAGAGCTAGTTAGTTAGTTGTTAAATTTACCAACTAATTTCGTATTCCTAGCGCTTTCATTGCTTTGAACATTTCTCTTCTTTTTACAGAGTCGTAGGCTGCTTTGTAGTTTATAAATATGTGTTTTTTACAAAATTTGTTTCAGGGTTGCAATCTGATGAATTCTCGATTTACCACATCTGAAACCAGCATGGTATTTTCCTAGTATCCGTTCTGCATATGGTGCCATACGGTGACATAGTACTGTGGAAAATATTTTATACGCTGGATTTAAAAGCGTAATTCCTCTGTGGTTAAAGTGCAGCACTACGCTATCGTAACTTTAGCCATTTCCATATCAATTAATGTATCGAGAAAAAAAAAGAACTCTAATTATACGGACTAAGTATTGAACTAAACGCCTTGTTTGACAATCAGTGCTAGTTGGCAAGCGATTTAAAGCAAAACTAGATGGGAATAAACACAAACGATATTAAGTAGAAAACAAAACCGGCAGACGAGAGGCATAATTAATAAAATGAATTAAATAAGGATGTGGAAATATTTAAATGAGAATTTAGCCAACTCTAGTTAAATAAAACTATGAAAATAGTCGTCTGGTGAATAAATTTTTGTACAGTTTAAATATGTGGAAACCACATGTAGATAAATTATTTATTTTATTTGATAATAATTAAAATTTAGTGAAGCTATGCTAGAAATTGATTACTCAAATATTATATTCGATTTTATTGTGTGAGGTGGGTTGCAGAATACCGTTCAGTATCGTAATGAACCGGTCTGCCTCACCTTGTATCCACGGAAAAAAATTCTAGATACTTATAAGAACTTGTTTTTAGCCGTACCTAGTAAATAGAAAAAACACAAGTAAACCTATATAAAATAAACCTCAGGAACAACAAAAAAAAAATAAGGACATTGGAAGGTAAATCTTACCGATCGCCCATTTTCATAAGGAAATCTTATTGATGTAAGTGGCCTACAAACTACCATCGATTGAATGCAGTAAATTTGCTTATGGTCGTTATTGAGCTGTTTAGCAAGTATTCCCTCTCTGGAGTTGCATAAAGATAAGTGACTCTAATTCATTCTTATGTACTGTACATTTGGTTAAACAACGTAAATACTTTAACATCAGTGTTAGTAACTCATTTATTTGATGTTTAATTTTTTTTCTTTAGTTCGCATTAACCATAAAGATTTAAATCAAATTTATTTTTTAATTCCACTTTATATTCACCGTTTTATTTATATAATTGAATTAATATATTACACGATATTGTTTTGCATCATCGAATGCATGTAAAGGGGTATAAGTACTTGTCGACCTAAGCATTGGTATTTAAAAAAAATAATTGATATTAAGCTAATTAAGAGTTATTATAACTATAATTTTTCATGGTACAACCATGTATGCCCCCACTCACTAGCACTCAAAATTTTCTATCTGTATCTTGGTTAAAGTTTTAATATAAAATCACTCAAATTTTTTGTTTGTATATTGTAAAAAAAATTTTTAATTTAAAACAAACGAAGCTTTAAAAAACAAAGGATATCATATATTTTACATTTTATATACAATGTGTATTATATAATCAAGCCTTTTTTTACATGTTTCTATAATAAAACCATATATTGTACATATTGCGTTTTACTTTACCTACACCTGGTATCTCTCAGCTACTTGGGTTTTAAATAGTTTTTAGGATTAAATTATACTTTTATCGTTTATCACTATACTTTCTAGCACTCCCACTGTAATATCAACGGCGTAGAAGTTCCAAAAGACCTTTACTCCTGGCGCCCATCATTTTTTTGTTATCAACTTCTTTTCTCTTCAGTGATTTTCGGTTTTTATCTGTTGTTTATTCATCATCATCTATTTTCTTCTAACATGGCACGAAAAGCCAGCCGACCTCCAATATTTACGGATCATCCTCTTATTGTTCTCTATCTCTCTCTCACTCACTAAATTTTAGTTTACCAACCAGCTTGACCATCCGGTCACTTAAATTCCCTTCCAATTAATATCACTTGCCTCTTATTTCTCCCCATTTTCTTTATCTCTCGTTTGATCAAATTGTTAAGCCTGGGTTTTATTTCCC
The DNA here is from genome assembly GCF_040954645.1 of Diabrotica undecimpunctata. NCBI lineage: Eukaryota > Metazoa > Arthropoda > Insecta > Coleoptera > Chrysomelidae > Diabrotica > Diabrotica undecimpunctata. The sequence goes on along the minus strand of NC_092807.1, from coordinate 36,589,759 downwards.
TATCTTTCTTTTTTTTTCTTTCGCCAATCCAGTCTTTTATATTCATTACCAAAAAATAACCTTATAACCCCAAGTTATCTTTGAATGCTTTTATAATCCCAAGTTATATTCCAATATTCCAATGATTGGGGAGGAATTTCTGTGTCCATATTTCTTTTATAAGCTGCTGTAACGCCATTATGGTATCATGGCCACCTTCTTTATGGTATCATATGGTAACATATGATAACATATGGTAACATATGGTAACATATGGTAACATATGTTACCTAACATATGGTAACATATACTATGGGTACGTTAACATAGTAACGTACCCATAATTTTTGTTTGTAATAGTCTTTAATTTTAGTGGTTAATAATATCTGAAACTTTCTCTATGCTTATATAGCTCCATCAACAATCGTTCCTAAGTTAGTAGTTAATACCATTATAAGCTATTTATTACTTACAGATACCTGAAAAACATGTAACAAGTATATGCAAAATAAAAATACATATATGATGTTTTGGTGGTTTTATGAATGAGTTATAAAGAAATAATGTAATTATAAATTTTACATTGATTTTAAATTTCTGATCTTTTGTTTAAATAGTTGTCACTATTTCTGATACAAATTATTACTAAAATGGTCCTTTTGAATTTATTACCTTCATTACACAAAATTTTATTGTGATCAAAATTCATAATATAATTTTTTACATTGACAATTAATTTGTCAATTACATGCTGTGCTAAAGCTCAAGATGGTTTTTGTTATTCTACAATCACTCTTGTGGGAAATAATACGATTTAATAGATTTCTCTTCGTTTCACCAACATACACAGTTTCACACTGAGTACAATTAATGCTGTATACTAACTTGTTTTATCCAATTTATCTATAGAATATTTAGTTTTTAAATACAAAGATAAAATAGTTTTAACGTTTTTTGTTGCTATTTTTATATTGTCAATAACCTTTAGTATTTGTATTTATTGAGGTGTTAATGATTGTATATAAGGCAGTTAATGATAATAGATGTTCAGACTGTTAGATACAATGTTCAGAGATTTTACCAAAAATGGTGTTCTTTATATTAACAGTATTAGAAAAAAGAATCATATGTAGCATATTTGAAGAATAAGAATAAGCATAATTCTCAATTAAATTCTTATGTTATTGAAATAAATTTTCCTAAATTATATAGCTTTTACATATAAAATTAACACAAGAAAATCATATAAATTTAGTTCAATTAATTGTCTTGTCTCAACAATTTGATTCCGTACTTTACTAAAACAATTTTACTTTAACTTTAATTAGCTCCCTATCAAAAACTCCTTTCAGGTTCTGATTATAAAAACAGGACTGTTGATCAAAAACGCCCTAATAAACATTTCTATCTTCTTTTGGCTGCCAAACTTTCCTTAGCTATGAATCTCTTGACAAAACAACAGTAATTTGTTTATACTTACAAATACTGCAGACTTTTTATACTGCCAATTCTCCAACACAAAATTTAAATAGTAGGACTGTTCTAACTTTTATTTACATGATTTTCAACAAATAAAAATTTTCCTTTATCCTTAAAAAAAACTACCGGTACTATATTTCTTCTCCTGGAGTCGATGTTCTCTCGCTTAAAGTCAAACATCTGATGCCTATCCTTTCGGCTTCCAAACATTTCCTCTAATCTGCCAATTTCTTCCATAATTTCTGTTTAACCTATCAAACCCATTTAAAACAACAAAAAACGCACTTCTCCAAAATCTTCTCTTAAATTCCATAATTTTGTACGAAACATACTAGACAACAGAAATTTTGTACCTTTAATGGCATGTTTTGTTGATTACAAAAATTATTCTTAATGCACCAAGTGCCCATCTGAAGCTGTAGATTGAGTACTACTAAGCCTTAAAAAAGCTTAACAGTATTAAATCTACAGCTTTGAGATTGGCACTTGGTGCATTTAGAACTAGTCCCATTAGTAGTCTACAAGTTCTAGCTAAAGAGCCCCCACTAAACAACAACAATTATCACTAAACTACATTGCCAAAATTGTAATTCAAAAACAACATCCTCTTTTCTCTCAAATTTTCCACTTTGGCATCCTCTTTTTTAAAAAGTCAACCAACTATACCTCTAATAGAAGAAATTAAAGTCACAAATTTTAACATGGATCAAGTTAGTCTATTGCTGTATACAAATGCAATCTCCTCTATTTTCGATAATTAAACATATTTTTGCAGAAATCATATCCCATTACCCCAACTACTTACAAATCTTTACCGACGCCTCTAAAACCCCAAATATATATATCCTTACTATTCTGATAAGGAAATCGCATACAACATACACTCACTTACAAATTGTGGTATACTTACAAGCGATTTTTCAACTTTACTTTTCAAATTTGACAAAAATCTGAATAATTGATTTTGATGAATAAAAATTAATTTTTAATTACGTACTTAGATAGTTATTAAACTTTTGCTGACATCTTAAAGACAAGCTCTGATTATCAATAAACTTACAAATGAATAATAATATGAAGTAGTCTCCCACATCAATTTTCCAAAAGTGCTAAGTCACTGACTTAAGGTCGTTTTGAAAAAAAAACAAATGTTTAACTTCTTAAAAGCCATGATTTTGTGTTCAAATCTTACTTTCAATTGTCTTAAAACAGGATCTGCAAATTACATGACTGATTCTATTCCAAAGTAACATTTAATTATATTCTTAACCAGAAAAAATTCGTTCCTGAAAAATTTACTTTTTTGACATAAGACTTTTTGGAATCCAGCTCTTCAATTCGAAAAGCACTTTACAAAAACACAAAATAAAACCGTATATCTAATTATTTAGAAGAACCTTTCCTTTTTCATGATATAATACAGCTAAAACAAAATCAAAGGATTTATATGACATCTTTTTGATTTAATTTTAATGTTTTCTATAGACAGATTTTGATTAAAGTCGAACTTGCGATATTAATATTCTACCAAGCTATTGAAACGTAGGCGAGTTTCTGAATACACATAAAAAGAATAAAGCATAGTATTTCATTATTAGAATATGTTTTCGATGGATGCTCTTTTATTTAAAATACATATTAAATTCCCTACAATATTTCGCATTTTTGTCAATAGCTTTTTGATAAGGTATTTGTTTACCGACTTTTTTAAAAATATACTTCATATTTTGTTGATATATTTATGGCAATAAAACGTAAAAGTTAGCAAACAATGAAATATTTTACAATAGAACGCAGCTTTTAATTTCTTAATCTGTTAAAATTCATTAGATACTATTGATGCTACTACTGTATAGGGTGCAACCTGGAACAGGACCGCTGTTTCGGATTGCCCTAATTTGCATATAATTGCACTGTACTTCTCTCCTTCCTCGTCAAAGAATTTTGCTGAAAATTTGGGAAAAAAAGAACAGAGTCGCCAAATAACATGTATCATTTTTGAAAAATTTTAAAAGTGAAATTGACAATATGTTATTGAAAAAAAAAATAAACCTGCTAAGGCAACATGTACAGGTAGCCCAGTCTGGTTATACAAAAATCATCGATTTCACGGCAAAATGTTTCGCAGATATCTGAAGCTTTTAAGACATAGGTGGGGGTTACTAGATGTTGAATAGATAAAAAGATACTCCTATTTTTACCTTGCGTTTTTTTTAAACAATAATTTATGGTCAGAATTTGATTTTTTATCTATAAGTTTTTTCCCTTATGGTTTAAATAAACAATAATTATACCATTTTTTTATATCAAGAATATCTTTATTTTCCCGTTTTTTTAATTAAAATTTTGATAAATAATTTACGGAGATATTTGCATAAAAGCAGTTTTTTGCACTAATTTATAAATTTAATTAATTTTTTTATTAACAAAATAAAATGTTATTAATACATTTCAACATTGAGGAATTACCGTTCTTTAAATGTGTGCAAAATTTCCCCCCGATCAGTCAAATAGTTTAAAAGTTATTCAATTTGTTTATCCCTGGGACTAATTATTTAAACCATTGAACTTGCCCTATGAATGATGCTAGACACATTTAACAAATTTCATAGGATTCTTTAAGACTTATACTATCTCAGAAGTTAAATGAATATTGAGTTTTCATCGAAATTATTTACAAAATAAACGTTTGAAAAAGGGGTATGTTTTTTACTTATAAACAATTGTAATAACTTGTATAATTTTCAAGCTACAGACTTGTACGTACAACCATTAGATAGCTGGTAAAAAAACTCACATTTAACAAAAAAAATAAACCTTCTATGAACAATAGGAACGAAGTGAGCGACAATTTTTTTGTTAATGATATCTCCATTGTTTATAAACATTAAGAAGTAAAATTTGCACAAATTTTGAATGAAAATCTAAACTTTATATTGAATTTTATAGCTATAAAATTCATCCAATTTTTGGAAACTTAAAACCTTTCGAAACGAAGATACTTTCGAAAGATCGACATAGGAAAGTGGAGGGGAAACTGTTTTAGCTCCTCGCTGCAAAATTTAATATTATGGTTACGGATTTATCATTCAAAAGCTTCAACAGTTCTGTAGAAATTTCATCAGGTCCATTTGCTTTTCCATTTTTAGCGTTTCTTATTGCGTATTCTACTTCTTCTTTCAATATGTCTGGCCCAGTTGCATTGATTATCTGAGTTAAGTTGTTTCTATCGTCTTCAAATAATTTATTCAGGTATTCTGTCCATCTTTTTATTTTATTCTCTAGATCTACAATAAGACTTCCATCTTTGTCTTTAAGTTTACCTATTTGGCATTTCTTTATGCTTCCTGTTATCTCTTTTACTTTTTTGTGCATATTGAACGCATCGTACTTTTTCTCATAGGTTTCCATTTCTTCACATTGTTCTTTAATCCACTCCTCTTTGGCTTCTTTTATTTTCTTTTTTATGTGTTTATTTATTTCTTTGTATTTGTCTGGGTAATTCTTCATCTTTCTTCGTTGTTCCATCAAGTCTAGTATATCTTGTGTCATCCACCCCTTATTCTTTGTTGTTGTTGTTGTTGTTGTTTTTGTTTTTGTAAGATGTTTCTTTCCTGCTGTTTGTATAGCTGTATTTATGTACTTTAATTTTTGGTTAACGTTGTTTGTATCGTTAATTTGTTGCTGCACTGAACGGAGGTTTTCATTTATTTCTTCTCCTGTTTCTTCTCGTATATTTTTGTTTCTAAGTTTATTTAAATCTAGTGCCTTTCTGTGTGGTCTTCCAATCTTTTTTGGTCTCGCCTCTATCACAGTAACTACCGGGTTATGATGTAAGCCTATATCAGCTCCTGGGTATGTCTTACATTTAACAGCATTATGATACCTTCTTGCTATCATAATGTAGTCTATTTGATTTCTCATTATTTTTTCTTTGGTCTGTTGTGGAGATGTCCATGTATATAACCGTCGAGAAGGTAATTTAAAAAAGGTATTTGTTATTACGAAGTCTTCACTTTGGCAAAATTGAATCAATCGATCTCCTCTGTCATTTCTGTTTCCATGTTTTCTTACTTGTTTTCCTACCTTACCTTGACCCACCTTGGCATTAAGATCGCCAATTAATATGTTAATGTATGGAAAGACTGACAATAAGTGAAGACAAACAACCTGCAACAAAAAGGTTCAGACCTGACAGTGAAGTCGAATAAATAAACCAAATTTTAACTTTTAAACCAATGTATGTAAAGAAAATAAAAAAAGTAAAGTTCAATTAACATTGCAAAATTTAATAAGGCAAGTGATGAAAAAATCGACTTATTTCATCAAAGCAGTAAGTCAGATTAGATTAATATTGTATATCATATTTGTAAGAAAAATAGAATAAAAATCAATATTGTTAATTATAAAAATACAAACAATTATAATTAATATAAGGAATATAATAATATAATGTGTAAAAAATTACCTGAAATTTAATTTATAAAATATATAAGTATTATTACATCATTGATATAAAATAAAAAACATATGTTGATTTTCCGGGATTTTCCGAGATTTATGGGGGGTGAAAATTATGTCATCATTATTAATACTGCGACAGATTATTAGAGCAAATTAAAAAAAAGTAAGTAATTAGGGTGAATTTCAAATGGACTCAGTTTTTCCGAGTTTTCCCATATTTTCCGGCCAGTGAAAACTATGTAGTTATTCATATTTCGACGAGCTACCCCAGAATAAAAAAAGGGGCTTGCAGCTGCAAAGGAAGCCGAGATAATGTAAATTTTTCCTACGTGTTGCAATTTGAAGTTCCGATGCCAAAAAAAAACGGAGCTGAAACAGATATCCTCTCCACTTTCCTATGTCGATCTTCCGAAAGTCGCTTTCCTATGTCGTTTCGAAAAATTAGATAAATTTTATAGCTATAAGTTTTAATATAAAGTTTAGATTTTCATTCAAAATTTGTGCAAATTTTACTTCTTAATGTTTATAAACAATGGAGATATGATTTTTTTAAAAATAGTCACTACCTTCGTTCCTATTGGTCATAGAAGGTTTTTTATTTTTTAATGTGAGCTTTTTTACCAGCTATCCAATGGTTATACGTACAAGTCTGTAGCTTGAAAAATATAGAAGTTATTACAATTGTTTATAAGTAAAAACATACCCCTTTTTGAAACGTTTATTTTGTAAATAATTTCGATGAAAACTCAAAATTTATTTAACTTCTAAGATAGTATAAGTCTTAAAGAATCCTATGAAATTTACTGAATGTGTCTAGCATCATGCATAGGGCAAGCTCAATAGTTTAAATAATTAGCCTCAGGGATAAACAAATTAAATAACTTATAAAATATTTGACTGATCGGGGGGAAATTTCGCACAAATCTAAAAGATGGTAATTTCTTGATGTTTAAATGTATTAATACCATTTTATTTTGTTAATAAAAAAATTAATAAAATTTATAAATTAGTGCAAAAAAACTGCCTTTTTGCAAATATCTCTCAAGTTATTTATCAATTTTAATTAAAAAAACGGGAAAATAAAGATATTCTTCACATAATAAAATGACATAAATATTGTTTATTTAAAATATAAGGGAAAAAATTTATAGACAAAAAATCAAATTGTGACCATAAATTATTGCTTAAAAAAACGCAAGGTAAAACTAGGAGTATCTTTTCATCTATTCATCATCTAGTATCCCCAACCTATGACTTAAAAGCTTCAGATATCTGCGAAACATTTTTCCACCTTTTTTTTAGGGCTTTAATAATTTTAATATTAATTTTTTGATATTTATACCACTATATATATATAATAATTATAAATAATAATTTATTACTATTACTACAAAGCTCAAAAGCCTTAGAGGCCCTGGGCTAACAATATTTTTGTTTTAATTATTTTTAATCCAAGCATCCAATACTTTTTATTTTTAGTTCTCAATGTAACTTCTTTGTCAATTTTAACATAACGTCACCCTAATTGACAAAACTCCTAACTCCATTTTTACTCAATTTGTGAATATAAATGTAGTAAATCCATCTAAATGTAGAAATTAAATATAAGCGAAAAAGAAATCCTTGTAACTCCGTATCACCTTTTGACTTCAGCAAACTACTTACCTAACCAACTCCAATATAAGTGTAGTTAGTACATCTGACAGTAACACGTGAGATCCGTTGTTTGTTTGTCTTTTTACGTATGAACGTGCATTATAAAATATTATAATTAATTATAATTATAACGTGCATTTCAATCTGAAAAACATTTTTATTCTGCATAGGGTAAGTAGGAATACACTCAACCAGTTTATAATTCTCGTATATTTATTTTTTACTTTGGTCATATTAATTTTTGTGAAAAAGGCCATCAAATTTTAAGTTAGATTTTTTGTTTTTTCAGATGTCCCGAGCAGAGAAAATATTAGAATTGGCGTTGTCAAAGCCCAAGGATGTTTTAATTATTGAACATGTGATCGAAAAACCCCATGTAGTCAATCAAAGGCTAGCAAAAGGAAACTGTTAGATTTGGAAAGAATAAATTCGTTAAAGTTTGCCAAAAATGGAATCCCATTATTGCCGATCTACATCTCAAAAATTGTATCTTGAACCACAATGGCAGTCAAAACAAAACTTTATGAACTTCACTCTAAGGACTGGTGTAATGACGTGGAGTCATTTTCACTTGCATATTTTAGCAATTATTTTGAGGATATAAATTTGAGTTTATTGAAAAAAAAAGAAAGAGAAGTGTAATTTATGTGTGGCTAAAAAAATAGGCAATGGTGTAGAAGCGAAGTATGAATTGCATACATTAAAAAAAGAAGAAGCCAGAGAAGAGAATTTAAATAACAAAATTAGTGCCAACAATAAAGTGTTTACTATAGATCTACAAGCTGTACTTCTTTGCCCAAACTCCATTGTCTCAGCTTTCTCAGCAAAAACAAATTAGCCCATAGTTCATAATTTTACTCTTTATGATATTAAGACCGCTGAAGGATACTGCTTTGTATGGAGCGAAGAGTTTTGGTTCACACATGTTTAGGCTAAGAAACTAAAAATAAGGAACGTTACCTCTCCAAAACTTTTTACTACCGCATTGAAAGATTTGATATTATTATTATATATAGATAGATATTATTTGCATCAGCAGTAAGAAGTGCCACAGTGGGTGACATCTGAATATCGACGTAATCGTTTTGAATGGAGCAGAGAACGATTAGCTTGCGACCAATAATAATATGGATTCTCTTTATTGATGAATCTCGTTTCTGTTTAGGGATGCATGATAAACAGAGCAGGGTTAGAAGACGACATACTGAAAGACGAACTCCACACTCGTCATTTTTGTCGAACAATACGTGTAGTGCCTCACTAATATGGTTATGGCGTGGAATGGTGTGAAATGGCACTTCTAATTTTTGTCAGTTCAAATAGAATAGCCCAGAGATACCTAGAAAAAATTCTGGAACCTCATACCCTATCTTCAGATACTCCATCCAACTTTTCAGCAGAATTACTCAAGATCAAATATTGCGAGACTTTTTGGCTCTGACCCCCGAGATCTCCAGATTTATTTCTAACTGAACATGTGTGGGACATGATGAGTCGGAGACTTTTTACTTAATTTAGAACATCTTCCCTAACCCTTCACTAGTTGCTAGGAATTTTTGAAAATTAGTAGTCGCGCGCGGTCGAAAGGACCGTTTGGTCTTTTACTTCTTAGTTTGTGTTAATAAAAGTATTTGGAACCAGTTTAAGTAAAACAAGATTTTATTAAGGTTTAATAAGTAGAGTAACATATTACTAAATAATATAAAAAGTAAACTAATGTTAAAAACACTGGACAGAACATTAAAAAAACTAATTTCTACTCCGATAAAAAAAAGGAAACTTTTAGTTAATCCGAATAAGTTCAGTTTGACACTCTTCGCATATTGCACGTGTATGTTCTCTGCATAAAAACTTTTTACATTTACAGCAGGAAACAGTTATTTTTCGGTTCTTTTTACGGTCGCAAAAGTAGCATCTACCATGTACTCCTTCATTCGTTGGAGTGCCGTCTGTGTTAGGAATATTACATATGGCCTTAATACGTAACTTCAGATCTCTATTTAAATTGTCTACTGTTGCTTGGACCCGTAGATGGTCATTCATAAGAGAAAATGCTAAATGCTTAAAAAAATTTCTTCTAAGCATTTTATTATCAGCAAGGTTGTTACTTGCATGAATCACTAGCGAATTAATGCCTGCGATATTTAGTATGATATTAAAAACTACCATGGGCCAACGTCTTGTTTTTCGCGAAACATCATAAGAGGAGCATAGCTGATCAACGACGTCAACCCCGCCTTTTGTTTTGTTATAAAACGTCAGAATTTCTGGTTCATGATGTTCAAATGTTTCTCTATCTATAGCGTCGTCATCATGTAGACTTGAAACAAGCAATACAACTTTCTTCTTTTTAGGGATATTCGACACTAAGGTACATGTATCGCTAAAGGCGAACATACTTGATTTTAGAGGACGAGATCCTTGAAGTAATTCAGGGGGCAGTTCCCTTTTATTCTTTCTAATGGTCCCCACAACAGTCAATCCAAATTATTTTTTTAAAACATCTATTAGAGGAATGCTAATGAACCAATTATCTAGAGTAATGTTGCGCCCAGAATTCTTTATTGGCGCACACATTCTTTTTACAACTTTATTCGGGGAATTGTCTACAGTAAATGGGCCATCTGGTTGACGACCCACATAAACCTCCATATTTATGGTATAATACATTTTAGCATCACATAAACTAAAAATTTTGAGCCCATACTTTGAGGGTTTGCTTGGAATGTACTGTATCCAAGGGCAATTCCCTAAAAATCCAGGAAGCATTTCATCGCATGTTAAATTTTGCGAAGAGTTATATCCCGATTTACACTTTTCTACGAATTTTTCAAAACATATTCGGATGGCGGCCATCTTATCCAGTCTCCTACGTTCTTCACCATCGACCTTACCATCAAATCTAATGCATCTTAGAAGAAACCGAAATCGGGATAAGCACATAACTAGTCTAAATATTTCGATACCTTCGCCTTCGATACCTTAGTTTGCTAGATATCTTCTGTATTCAGGTGATGGGCTTTGTATGTCCCTGTCAAATATAAAAGGCCTATAAGAGCACGAATTTCAGATGGGTTTGTAAGCTTTGCATCCCTCTCCCTAGAGAAATTGCTTGCTATACTTTCAATGTATTTATTAGTGGCTTCTACAATTATGTAAATCATGTCCTCATCAATGAAATAACTCCTTATTTCATAACTGTCTTTCAACTTTTTCGTAAATCTATTAGGAACAGGTGATTGTTTTACTAAATTATGCTTGCTCATACGTACCCTTTTGTTTTTTCTTTGATGCTTTCTCCACACTGTACCATCTTTTCCCCTAAAAACACTTTCTTGTTGTACATTATTCAGTAAAACTTCTCCTATTTCCTCTAAATCCTGTTCTTGTTTGCTTTCCGAATCTTCCGACCTCTCATCAATAACTTCCGGATTTACTTCATTCTCGTCATCGTCGTCGTCATATTCTATATCAAGCGGTTCTTCTTCCATGAGGGCTTGAAGTCTCCTTTGTTCCTTCTCATAGTCCATTCTAAAAATAAAGCCAAACAAGTTATATATAAAAGTTTGCTGTAGCTTAAAATTTAAAAAAAATTATATTTGATTTTCAATAATAGAACAAAAAAATTATGAAATATCGTAATAGTAATTTGCTGCAAAGCAATTTAAAATTTGATGACTAATTACATAGTAAAAGAAAGAGAGGTATATTCAAAAGGTTACTAAACAATAAGACAAAAGTATAATAGTATATTATTTAAAAAAACTAGCGCTTATCCAAACCTTAAGTTGATCAGAAACACAATAAAACGATTTATAAAAACTTTTTAGCTGACTAGACGCGCGCGGAAATTATGACCTTCGCGCTGTAACTCCTAATCAACAAATATCCCGCTACTCTGATTTAGTACTGAGGCTCCTTGTATCGAATGAGTAAGCTACTGTAGGCCGTGGTTGCCAAATGTAATTTTTTTCCGGAATATTAGCAATTTTTAATCCGTGCGGTCTTTTTGACCATGTAGCGACTAGTTAAGGGTTAACCTTTAGGGTTACTTCGGAAAGATCTAATAAGGGTATGAAATGCGATAGCCCAAGAGAATTTTTTCCACCTAATCAGAAACTAGCCCAGGCGCGAATGTGTTGCCAGTGAGTTGGATCACCATATTATCAATTTAGTAAGTTTTTTCAATCATTTTAAAATTTTGATCGTTTGTTTATTTTTCTACCCTGTATAATTATACAAAATATTTTGAGAATAGAAGAGAGGGGGAGAGAAGTAGTAATACAGAATAAGACTCCGAAAGAAAACATTTATAGCAATAAATATAAAATCATTAAAAATGTATGTTTTATTCCACGAAATTAGCTCTATTTATTTTAAATATCCAACGTTCTCTTAGAATGTGGATGCGCACTATCTAGTTCATTGCTTACGTCAAACACATTTTTGTTTTCAGCAAACCGACTCTTATGGTATACAGAGTGCAGTCATCGGTATAGAACGTGCCTGCAGAGAAGAAGTTGCCGTTGTGTTATCGCACGTTCAGCTTCTTTGCCGGAAATCCATCGTTGAAATCCATCTTTGGTGTTCGCACGCACGCTCGAATGCTCGTTCGCATATTTCGGCACGATTTTCATAATAAATGGCCGTATGTATGTACAAATATATATGCTACAGGAATATTGTACCAAGGTGGGGGGAATATGCTATATATGTAAACTTTGGCCATGATAAAACAAATTTTATTATCTTTAATACTATGTTCAAAATAGCATTCTGAAATAAAATAAAATTTAAAAATACTTGGACAACAAAATTTATTGAACTTAATTTAGTTTACACGGATATTTAATTGATTACCACAGGAGATAACTTAACTACACAAATACACTCCATATTTATAGAGTACAGGAAAAACATAAAAAGCAATGAAAATGTAAATTAGACCTATTTACAGTGCAATGAATTCTGCTTTTAGAGAAATATAAAAATTTTTATTTTAATTAATTTTTTTTAATAATTACGAAAATTTGGACATCTTTATTAAATCATATTGAATCCTTTGAAAAAAAAAACAGTGTGCAATTATTTTATTCAACTTAATATCTACAGATGCCTAAAAACAGTAAATGGGTAAGCAGAAGCTTTCTTCTATAAAGACTACAAATTTGCTAAGCAAAAATCAGCATTTCAGCTTAATATTTCTCGTAAAAAACAGTACAATTATTACAAACTCTATGTGCAAATTAGGGAAATATCAATAACGCAATTACCTTTATTCTGCTCATGAAGAGGAATTGCCTATGGTCATATTTGGATATGTCACTCTAAGATCTTTTTCTTCTTCTCGTGGTTTAAGGACATGCAATGTTCTTTAAGGACATTGGTGATCATCACGGCCCATTTTACTGGGCTGTGATTAACTACTACTACCTCTGCAGTAGTTCTGAAGAAATCTATTGTTGACTTGATATGAGGTTGAATGCTCGAATAAATGAACTTTGAAAAATAAAGGCAGATATCGAGCACAGTTTTATTAATCAAATCTTGCCCAAGTACTTTCGCTTACTAGAGCATCCTCAGAGGCATTTCGTCAGTTTCGAGCTATTCAACAATTTCAGAATGTCAAAAACATAAAATTAACAATAAATTTGAAAATAACACTACACAAAAAAAGGACAAACAGTTTGAAATTATTTAAAATAGTCGAAAGCTACATTTTTGTCGGCAACAGGAGAGAGAATTCTCTTTCCTGTTATTATGAGGGAATTATGACAATATTACGATAGTATTACTAATACTGGTATTTTCCTTTTAACAACTTTCTCTTTTAATATGGATAACCAGATGCTACTACATTCTGCTGAGGAATTTGCGACACAATTGGTCTCATTTAGTATAATTTGAGCCGCTTATTTGATTTTTCTCTTTTTACCATCCGTTTCTCTTAGGACTATTTGAATCATTGCATTGAACCCTATGTTCGTTATCCCATGCGTGTTTACAGATTTGAGATCTATCAAATTCTCTATTTTTAATATAGGATTGATGTTCACTTATTCTAACATTTAATGGCCTTGATGTTTCACCTAAATAAAACTGATCGCATTCACAAGGTATTTTATAAACGCAATTCTTTGTCCTTTCTTGTTCATTGTTAGGTTTGGTTTTAGACAAAATAGATCTCAGCGTGTTTGTTGTTTTGAATGTTGTTAAAATGTTTAATTTATTTCCTATCCTTTTAAGTTTTTTTTTTGATAATTCTTTTATGTATGGTATTGTTACTTTCCTCGTATTATTCCTTGTGTATGCTGTAGGATCTCGTTCTAAGTTGTTTTGTATTATTCGGTCGATTGTTGAAAAATCCTTATTTATAAACGACATAGAATAATCATTTTTTAATAAAACAGATGTTAACAAATGTTTTTCCTCTGAGAACGAATTTTCGTTAGAACAAGTAACTTTGGCTCTATCATATAAGGATTTAATGATTTCCTTTTTAATATTAATAAATTGTGATTTGATTTGAAATTTAAATATCTGTTGGTATGTGTTGGTTTTCTATACACCTGAGTCTTATATCCAGTATCCTTCTTAGAGATTAAAACATCCAAACCTGTGTGCCAGACCTGGTCAAATGCTTTCTGGACGTCTAGGAATATGCCTATGGCGTGTCTTTTTTTGTTAATTAATTATGAAAGGAAAGTTGCTGCTTCAATTAGTGCATTTTGTGTGGAATGTCCCGCATTGAATCCGAATTGATAATTTGGAATGGCAAAGTGAGCGTCTAGGAATCTCTCCCTAAGGATCCTCTCGTAGACTTTACCTAGGGTGCTTAGTAATAAAATAGGTCTATATGATTCAGGGTTAGTTGGGGGTTTCCCTTGTTTGGAAATCATGACCGTGCTGGCCACCTTCCGTGAGATTGGAAAGTAACTTAGCATGAGACATGCATTGATTATATTGGTGAGCAGCGAGATTATATTCTTTGGAAAAGTTTTGAGGCGTCGTTTGTGGATGTTATGAGGGCCAGGAGCTGTGTTTTTACCTAAGTTACACATACATTCATTATTCAATGACTTAGTTTATATATTGTATTACAAACCTTCCTAAAAAATAAAATTGAAATTTAGTATATATATTCAGGGATTCTACAGGGATTCACTGCCTTTCCTCAACCGTTTCCATCTCTCTCTGTTGTCCCATTCTCCATCGTTTAGACCTCTCTTACTCATGGCGTCGTCTACTTTTCGGGGTCGTCCTCTTTTGCTTCTTGCTATGGGGCTCCATTCGGTTATTCTTTTTATCCATCTGCTGTCACTAGTTCTTCTTACATGTCCATACCACTTTAGTCTTTTTTGTTCTATGTATGTTAGTATTTCTGTTTCTAGTAATGTTCTTTGCTTTATTTCGTCATTACTTCTCCTATATATTCTTGTTACTCTGCAGAATCTTCGCAGGCATTCCATCTCTGTTGCTACTATCTTACTGCTGTTTTTCTTGTTTATGATCCAATTTTCAGCCCCATATGTCATATTACTTTGCACTAATGTTTTATAAATCTGTGTTTTTGTCTTCATATTTAGGTGTCTATCCCACCATACTGAGTTAAGTTGTCGGATTGCTGTTATTGTTTGCCCTAATCTTTGTGAATTTTCTTCCTCTGTTGTTGCCTTTTTCGTGATTATATACCCCAAGTATTTGAATTTATTCTTTCCTTTTATGGTTACGTTGTCAGCAATCTGTAGATCTTCTATGATTCTTCACTTGTAGATAGGTACTCTTGTAGATAGTTTTCGCGAGGTTAATATCTAGGCCAGCCTTGGTATATTATTGATGTAGTTTCTTCATCATGTAGCTGAGGTCGTCTTGGTCTTGTGCAATCACTACTTGATCGTCTGCAAAGTTTAACGTAGTTAGGTATTCGTTCCGTACCGGTACTCCCATGCCTTGGCATTTTCTTTTCCATGTAGTCAAGTGAAATTTAGTTTATTACTTAAATTAAATATATCCAACTTTTTCTTTCAGTGTCGGTAATCAGATTTTGCTGCAGTTTACTGATGTCTTTGTTTTTAATTTCTTGTTGTATCTTATACAGGGTGTCTCAGAGTATATTTTAGTATTCAAACTTACCTTACGCCGACCCTGTTCAAAATTCCATGAAAACGATACGTCAGCCATGTAGCCGACACGTGCGGATTTCAGTTACCATTAAACAGTGAACGAAGACGCAGCGTGCCTACATGGTTGAGGCGTATTTTAAAGCCAATGATTCCTATACAGTTGCTCGGTGGCGTTTTTGTGCACGGTACAATATTAGACACGTGGTTGATGCACCATCCGCGATGTTAGTGCACGCATGGGCAAAGAAATTTAGAGGAGTTGTTACAAATGTGGAACATCCAGGAAAACCAAAAACTATTCGAACTCCTGTCAATATTGCAAGAGTTTGACGTGCTGTGAATGGTAGTCCTTGGCGTTTACTTCGCAAACATGCACAAGCGCTAAATTTGTCTCGTGCAAGCATTCAGCGTATTTTAAAGAAGAATTTAAGTTTTCACCCTTATAAAATTCAACTAAGCCAATATTTGAAAGAAACTAATCACTTACTGAGAAAAAAATTTTCTGAGAAGATGATGACTCGTTTTTAGGATGACGGTGGCTTAGAAGGGATTAGTTTCAGTGACGAGGCTTCAGTGACGATTTCAGCTTAATGGATATATCCACAAGCACAATGCTCGCTACTGGTGTCCTTAAAATCCACATGACTTACATCAGAAACAGTTGCATTCAAGAAAGGTGACAGTTAGGTGTGGCATGTCTGCATCGGGGATCATCGGACATTACTTTTTTAAAGATATTAGGGAACGCATGCGAACTGTCAACAGTGAACAATACACTGCCATGTTGCAGAATTGGCTACGTCCAGAATTTAATTATTTTCCAGGGTGTAATCCAGGCAATACATGGTTCCAGCAAGACGGTGCTACGCCGCACACAGCGAACACTTCAATAAACGCCCTAACAGAAATGTTTCCATTTACACTGACTTCACAAAATGGTGATATTTGTTTTCCCCCAACATCTCTTGAGCTTACTACTTTAGATTTTTTTCTGTAAGGGTATAATATAACAACATCGAATACGCTAACCCATTAGTCATCATCGAAGAGTTGAAGCAAAATATTCGCAACGGTATTAACAACATTCCAGTGAATACGTGTGACAGCGTCTTTCTCAATTTACGATCCAGATTGCAAGAGTGCTACGAGCGGGATGTGTTATTTAAGAAATAAAAGCCGCATGTTCTGTGTGTCTATTTTCGTAATAAACTTTTTTCTAACAAGTGCTGAAACAGAGTTTTATTGATTTAAAAACTAAAATCTACTTTGAGATACCCTGTATAATGAAAAAGATAAATATATATTTTTAGTACTTAGGACAAAACATCACGGAGATTCAATCTGCTAAAAATGTAATGTCGATAAGATCGAAATCGTAATGTAGGCAACTACCCAAATATAAATAAGATATACGATATAGTTGTAGTACCCAAATGCAGATAAAATTCCAAGCAAGATGAAAAGTTAAAAATTTTAACTAAAAATAATGAATTAAAAAAAAATAAATAAAAAACCAAAGTTGTATTGGTGTAATGTATTCTATATATTGGTTAAATAAATAATAATATTATTAATGAATCTCCAAAAAGTGTCGTCTTCTGTGTAAAATAGCCGTGGATTGAATTTTTTGCACCGAGTGTATAATTTTATAGTATTGTTTTATTCATAAAAGATTTAAACTAATTTTACTTATTGATCAATTTTGTCATCAGAAGAAGAAAATATATTGTCTACATTGTAATCCAGCAAATAAAAAGTTTTTCTGCAAATGTTAAGTGACGTACTTGAGAATACTCGTTAGCTCTTTAAGAAAAAGTTCGTTTCTCGCTTTTTTCTTCTAACACGTTGGCCCATAAAAATTATCGCAAAGGATAACCTTTCAAACTAATTACCCACATTCCTGTAGAAAATCGCCCTCCAATCGAGTCTCTACGAGCAGCTACCAAATGAATTTGTCTCTAAGACCCTTTATCTTCGTGTTCTTTCCTCACTTTCCTTTTCTTTCCTCTTCGGTAGTTATTGTATCATCAAAAAGGAGCTATTTCCTTTCAGGCTACACTGGCTTTTGTATCGACACCCCGCGGTTAAAATTGGAAGAGGGGTAAGACCGGCAATCATTCATAATACGAAATTCTTGACATATAATTGAGCTCTAAGTAATTAGGTTGTACGAATTTGTGCCTCAAATAAATTTCTTGAAATTTATTTGATTTAAATAGTAATATTTTTAGGTTGCAAAATAGAAATATAGAAGAACTTAAAAAATAAGTATATGTGTGTGTATGTGGATTTGTTTGGGGATTATTGGCTTCGGAATATTATGTCAATTCATCTTGCAAAATGTAAACGTAACCCTTCACTGCTCTATGTATCATATATGAAACATACCGAGAATTTACATGTATAACACAGTGAAAGAATATTAAGTCCAAACAGCACTACGTAACATATTCCATATATACCACTCTATTATATATATATATATATATATATATATATATATATATATATACATTTTGTAACCTGGCAATGTCTTCTAATATTTTATAAAATGCGCGAATTAGTAAGTTATCATATCACTTAACCGTCGTGTTGACGATAACGCTGAGATTAAAAATTTTTTATAGGTGGTTATTAATGAAAATTGAATGTGCAAATTTGCGTCTTCTGGTTATTATACATCCACAAATCATCCAGTATTAGTTTTATTTAGCATCTACTATTATTTTTAAAGGTATGTTAAAAAATTTGTTTGTATCATTTATGACACATAATGTAATTTGGGTATTCCTTTAGATGTCTAGCTGATATATGACTGGGCCTTTATCAGATAAAAAATTGCAAGTTATAGTCAACAATTGGAATGATAACGTATGGTCCTAAAGGAAATGTCATCATTTATTGACATTTAATAAACAAAGCAGAATATTTTGGTTTGTGTTCTGCAAAATGTCCTATAAAATTGATATTCGTCGAGGTGTTTATAATATGGTTGGGCGAATGTCGAAACGAGATTTTGTTAATATTCCTAGAGATCAAAACATAAGCAAATCGACAATTTATCGCACAATTAGAGAATGTGAAGAAGGGATACCATGTGTTAACTTGCGTAAAAGTGGGCGACCGCGGATTTTAAACCATATAAGAGGAGCAAGACTGATTGAAGCAGCTAAGAACATAATTGGGGTCTCACAGCGAAAACTGGCCAG
The DNA here is from genome assembly GCF_040954645.1 of Diabrotica undecimpunctata. Lineage (NCBI taxonomy): Eukaryota > Metazoa > Arthropoda > Insecta > Coleoptera > Chrysomelidae > Diabrotica > Diabrotica undecimpunctata. Next base: position 36,570,849 of record NC_092807.1, on the reverse strand, counting down.
AAGATTTCATGTTGGAAAGACTACAGTATACAGCACCTTATCGAGTAAAAATATTATCTACCGGAAAAGAAGGAAAGCTCCAAAATACACAGAGGATCAATTAGAGAGAATTCCGAGATGTTGCTGCGCGTTAAGGCGAGTGCATTTTGTCAACAAGTCGATCGTGATAGACGATGAAAAATATTTTACTTTGTCCAACTCTGAAATGAAGGGTAACAATGGGTTTTACACGAACGATTACGAAAATGTACCTGATGAAATAAAATTCAAAAGTAAGAAAAAATTGGAGGACATAATTTTGGTATGGTGTGCAATTTCTGAGGCTGGCTTTATCTCACAGCCCTACATTGGTGTTGTTCGAGGCGAAGCCTTAAACGCAAATATTTATATTCGAAGATGTCTCTCTAAATTGCTTCAGTTTGTGAACACACATTATGCAAATTATCAAATAGTCTTTTGACCAGATCTTGCTTCATGTCATTACGCGAGGATCACAAGGGACTGGTACGAAACTAACAACATTACCTTTGTACCGAAAGCAGACAATCCCCCCAACCTACGTCAGGCTCGTCCAATTGGAGAGTTCTGGGCAATATTAAGTTGGAAAGTCTATAATAACGGATGCGAAGCACAAAATCAGGAAGAGTTAGGACGCCGCATAAATTAGAGAAATTGACGCCGAGGTCGTCCAAAGGATGATGCAACGTGTCAGGGGAATTATTAGGCAAATCGAAAATAATGGTCCCTTGTCTGTCATTTGAATTTTGATTTATAATAAGGATAGTTAAGGTAAATTGTTAAGTAATTTAATAAAAATATAAGATTAATGTGGTCAGAGTTTACATGCTTTTGAAATTTTTCCCAAAACTTTAGGACCATACGTTAGTGAAGATGATTGTGATGTTAGTGATATTGAAGACTTAAATAATGATCTGGATTTAGAAAATATAAACATATCAAACATTCCAGTGGTATTTGAAGATGAGCTGAATGGGGCCAAACTGAAAGATACAGCAGAAAATGAGCGAGGACGACCATCTACAAGTTCTATTGAACAGGATATACAATTGAAGAACAAAAAAAGGGCCAAGAAGCTGTATTCTTTCAAAAGATATTCAAACAGATGCTATAGGACATTAGCCAATCTACACTAGCCATCGAACCCGATGCAAAAAGCCAAATTGTAAAAAAATAACCAATGTTCAATGTGACAAATGTGGTTTGCTCTTATGTTTTATTGAGGCTTCAAACTGTTTCTTTTAATTTCATCAATAAAAATATTATACTATTAAGGTACTTAAGTATTTTACTTCCTATATAAAATTTTGCCCAAATGCAGTTTGTATCAAATTTGATACATTACCGAAAATGTCCTGAAATTAAAAAAAAAAATAACTTTAAATTTTTTTAAGTATTTTTTCGGACTTCTTTATAAAATAGCTATACATATAATTTTTTCCAATCTAAAATTAAAAATTAAGCATTGTAGGATTAAACTTAATATTTCTCTAGTGTCTAATGTCTAATTAATTTATAAAACATATAAAACATATTAAACAATTATTAAATAATTACATAAATTTCGCAAAAATTTCTTATACTCTGTATATATCTCTATACTGATTTAACAACCTTTCTGTTATGTTCGTGTCAGTTTGGTGCATGTCAGTGAACAACAATACCGATCTAACCACTTTTTTGTTGTATAGATAGCGAGATATTATGTTCGGTTTAGTTTTTTATTTCTTACCTCTTGTTCTTTGTTACCAATTTGTATCATATACGTTCTATTGAGATTATCACAGTTTGATATTTTCTACTAAAATTATCATGTTACGTTGCGGGGCAGTGGTATTAAATTGTTGCGGCATCCTGTAAAGGTCTTCCTCACTTTCTTGAATTATTGCATGATTTGACATAGTAAATAATATAGAGTTTCTTTGGTTTTACTTCATGTATAATTTAGGTCATAATGAAATTAAACAAAATATGCTTAAAAAATCACCTTGTCATGTGAAATTTTTGAATGCAATTGGTCGTTCACTCATCAATCAATCAATTACTTGGCTAGCCGTGGGATAATTGGATCTTTGTGATTTCCTTAAAAATCTTAAAAAAGATAGACATCATTGCTCTTCGCAATTAATCACCAATTGTATATTGTGTAGTGATTTTCAGTATATATATATATATATATATATATATATATACAGTTACACATACACAGACACTGTATTATATTTATATATAATACAGTGTCTGTGTATGTGTAACTATTCCATAAAAATAGTATAGGTAAAATTTGTCGTCACTCATATCACACAACAACCCCTCCATTTCCTTTCAGGCATTCGCTTTTGTATCGACACCCTTGCTTGGCGACAACATCTGGAAATGACAGTTCCACGAAGTAATAGGTCCTGCGGGTTGACCGGGTGACAAGGAGCGAGGCTTGAAAGGGGACCGGGAATATCTGGATATTCTGGATGTGGTTAACAGCAGCAGCATGATTGTGCGGTCAGAAGCAATCAGACCACTCAGATAGCATTAGTTTTGCACCCGGTTTACAAAGAAAATTTAGTTTCATATTGTAAATTTTTATTTAATTGAAAATGAAAAATAATACATATTTCATAATATACTTAAATAAATACATTTTTAAAATAGTACTTAAAATTTTATGTAGTGAAAGTAATAAATTCAAAAGGACTTTTTTGGAAATGGTTTGTATTAGCAAAAGTGATAATAATTTAAACAAAAGATCAGAAATTCAAAATCTAAGCAAGATTTATAATTATATTATTTCTTTATAATTTATGTATAAAACTTGTAAAATATCACATTTTGATTTAATTTTCCATATATCTTTTACATTTTTTCAGACATCTATCAATGGTGAATAAATCTTCTTCTTTTTTGTTACTAAACAAAAAAGAATTTTTAAACGAAATTTTATTTTTGGCAATATAATTGTCAAAAATAAAAATTTTAAGTTGGCATTTATGACATTGAGGCTTATTTGTAATTGGTCGCTATTTTAACTTATTTATAAATTCAATTTTTTTGTGTTAAGAAAATGTTTTCAAAATTATACTAAAATTTCAGAGAAGCATTTATTAGATTAAGACATTTTTGTATTATTTATTTTTGAGATGTATTAGTAGCAATTTTATTTTTATTTACCAAACTAATTTTATTTGGTGAGTTAACAAAAATTTTTTTCTTTCTAGTTCAACTTTGTAAGATTGTTCTTTTTTAGCAGCTCTTGATAATAATTGTAAACACAATTGAAAGCTCGAGATAATAAATAGTTAACCAATAGCCCCTTTTATTGACTCCAACCCATCCAAAACATTTGTATATATATATATATATATATATATATATATATATATATATATATATATATATATATATATATATATATAGTTAAATAGCAAAGGTTTGATCGGTCAATAATTGGCAAATGAAAGTCGTCAACTACTTCATTGATTTACTTGAATACTTTATTCAATATATATATATATATATTTAATATTTAAAAGCATCATCAGTTCAAAAAACAATTTGTAGGTTTTTTAAATGTTATAAAAACTCTTCGATAACTTAACATTAAAACTTACTAACTAAACGAGAAAAAAAACACAAGAAAAACTGTAAAAGAGCACTATTGTTCGTTTAATTTTGACCGATGGCTTCATTTGAATGTTGGTTTAAGCTCTTTCAGGTTTCAAGGGTCAAACCACACTAAGTACTAGAACAGCTAAACAGCTCGCTAGAATATCTTCTCTTTTTGCCATAAGTAATTTTTATTAGCCACTTCTAAACAATGTTTATACTCTTAGATTGTAAGTAATTATTCTGTATTCCACCCCATCCTAAAAGTCCATAGGTAAGTTAAGATTGTATAGGTGCATAATACAGAATTCCTAAATGAGTTATTCCTAAAATTGTTTTAAAAATTTTAATCTTGATAGTCGACCTTTTAATTTAAATGCTGTATTATATGATTGAGTATTCTATCGTAAATATTTATCAATTATTATACCTAGATATTCATTCTCATATGTATATGGAATTTCATTTAATAACCCAAGATTTGGGAAAACCGCGACACAGCCACAACGCAAAGGCTACAGACAAAGGCAGAGATGAGAATACTGAGAAGAATTACAGGAATTACGCTGAGAGATCAAAAGAGAAGTGAAGACATTAAAAGAAAATGTAACGTACAGTATATAAATGAATGAATACAAAGTAGAAAAAAATAATGGAATAACCACATAAGCAGAATTGAGGAGACACGTGTCGTTAAATAGCCACCAAGTCACCAGTCGGCAGAAGAAGTATGGGACCACTGCGCAAAAGATGGAGTCACAAGCTTCTATAAAGGTAATAATCCGCACAATGAACAAGCCGAATTGCTTAAGGAGAGGAAGAAGAAGATTTTGAAGGTTATATACGATGTAAATGGCATATAAATTTTGTTTTATTTGTATTTAAGATGAGCCTATTAAACTGAACCCATTTCTGAATTGTAACAAACTCTATTTTGGCTTTTTTGTTTTAATAGTAATAATTTTTAATACTAAACAAAAAAGTTTAAGTTTAAAATTTTCAATACATATTTAAGTGCCATTTTCAAAAACATTCAAAATTTTGTAGCTAAGTGTTATTATATAATGATCTGCAACAAGTTTAGTTATTAATTTCTAATGTTAATTTTTTTATCTTTTCAGGTAAGTAGCAAACAATTATATTCATCAATGGGGTAAGTTTGAACGTGTAAAATAAATAAAAATGACAAAACATCAGTTAACTGAAGTAGTCTATCTGTAGACAGACTGAAATATAATAACTCAATATTCCTGAGTTTCAGTGTTTCCTGATTTCAGTATTTTTATAAAAATACTGAAAATACCAGTATTAGTCAGTCGGTAACATATAGAGGATACATCATTTACGTTTTTTAAATAACAAACATATAAAATCAGAATTTGGTGTCTATTGAAGGTAAACTAAATGCACGATCAAATACTTACCATGTCGGGATAGTATTATGAGGTTTTTTCCTGGGTTTTCCCTCATAACTTACTATGGAATCACTAACAGGAGATTTTTACTGTCATCATGGCATGTGTTTATCTTTTTAAAGACGAATTACATGCTATGATTTTTTTTGAGGGATATTCTCAAGTTAAAGTTGATTTCATGTAATCGAATGAACTATCTTACAAGTAAAGTCGTCCCAGGAACGCAACACAACAATATTGGCAATATAATTTTAAAGTTGTCTACTTTAAAATGTATAATGTATGTCTGAATTGTCAATATAAATAAGTCAGATAAAATTAAATTATTAGAAGAATTTTTCACCAAGTAACCAAAAAACAAAATTTATGTATTTTGAGAACGATTTCCGAAGTGGAAATTGAAAAGTCAATAAACGTGCTTCAACCTTTGACTATGGCTTATTCCCATGTAAATAATAGTTACTTTGATAAAATATATAATTCTATTACAAACATAACCCAACATTACATATTTTGCACATTGTACGAATATTTGACGAACGTCCTTTCTCTGTATATCTCTTCTTTTTGTTCTCTGAGGTAGGTATTAAAAGATGATCTCTTCCATCATACATGAAATCATCACTAATTATATTTAAGGAAACACTATTTCTTAATTTTAACTGCTCTTCCACCCCTTGAGACGTAGTTCTACATCGACAAAGATATATATTTGCAATTTCACGTCTAAAGTCCAGTTGTGATATTGTTTATATGTGGGTACATATGGTCGATGAATAATCCAATCATTTAAAATCGATACATCCACCAACCATGTAAATATCACCCACCACCATTTTTTTTGAACGTATTGTAATCATATATCGACTGACATATCCATGCATTAGGTCAGTTCTGTCATCGAATGCCATAGTCTGTGGACTAGTGCGCATTTAGATGCGCATCGCCCCGCCTCGAATTTTCCCATTGGCTCCCGCTTGACTGGAAATCCCTATTTATCGCTCGAACGGCACATATAAATATTGGAGATTTTCAGGTCAGCCAAGTCAGCCCTCACGGGCTCTCCGAGAGCTTAGTGCTCTTGGGGCGCTGCTTCCTGCTGTTCCAATTATACTCTGTGACTGAGATATTATTCAACTACAATTTGATGTTTTATTTCGACCTATATTTTTGTCATGTAAGAAATATCTTGTCTTTTTCAAGACAAGCCTTCAGAAGACCACGACCTGATGCTTTATTTCGACTTGGTCATGTAAGTCGCCTTTGTCATGTAAGAAATATCTTGTCTTTTTCAAGACAAGCCATCCGAAGATAAATATTTACAAGTCCATACCCAGTAAATGGACTTGGGTAGAGAAGCTCCCGACTGCAATATTCGAAGCCCTCTACAGAGCACCCGGAGATAACAGAAGGTGTATAGACCCGTATTTGTTCCCCCGAGGTGACAGTTCCACCCATTCCACTATTATACTGACTAATAGCAAAAGGTCTTGGTACTTGAATATATTTGTGTTCGGCTTTAGAATATCTTTTTGCTTAAAATAAAGGCATCACATCATAGGCATAACCATCTTCTGAATATGTTGCCATACGTCTTTCAGACGAAGAAAAATAATCTCCTTTGCATCCCGATTTACCTAAAACTTTTGAAGATGTAGACAGGTATTTGAAACTTTATTTTCTCGTGTATTATGTAGTTCTGTTATGCAGAAAAACTTCGTGAAGAGATATCCTGTGAGGGCAAGCCTCATTTTTGTTTAGATTGTTATAATATGCATTTTAAGTAGTTCTATTTATTTGTTTATAGTATACTATAGCTTTTTTATTGTTGTGTGAAGTACTTTAATTTTTTATTAAAAAACAAACAAAAAAATAAAAATTACAGTTTTCTGCAATATTTGTCTAGCAATTATATAACCCACAATTATATGAGAGCCTTGTATGCCATACTGTATACTATACTGTATACTGTATCTAAAACCATTCCAAATACGACCGCTGGCAAATATAGACCTACAATTTTATCGAGAGTATAGCGGTCGTATACGCCCGGCATTGCTTATTGGGAAAATTATGAAGCGGGCGTATACGCCCGGCGGGGCATGGAAAAATTACTGAGCGGGCGTATACGCCCGCCGTGGCAGTTAACCTGTTAATTATTAGATTAATCCCACGTGAAAACCATTATTATAGTTTTTTATTTTATGTATATACATATATGTTTATTTCTTCGACGCTACAACTAACGAAATAATTGTTTTATTCGTCTTAACTTGTAATTAATCATTAAGCCTGAATTATTTTGTCTTAACGTAATTAGAGTAATACTAAAATAGCAACTAAAGATAACGTTTATTATACAAAATGAAGAGCATCGTCGAAAATGGGCTGTAAATATTAGCTTTGCTTGCTCATTGTCTTTCCTTCTAATCTCAGTCCGTTTCATTTTATACACTCCAACAGTTACCTTAACTACATCCCGAGTTATATCTGTCGATGTTATAATGAGGGAGTCGGTGATTATAGGCCTGAAGATGAACGTGTAAATAAGAAATTTGTTTGAAATATGATGTCAACAAATCAGGTGTATATTCTCAAGTCGTTATTTTATTACTTGATACTTTTATGCATACTTTGTAACGTTAGCATTTAATTTATAAAAAGTAATTAATAAAATGTAGTACAATTAGAATTATTGATTTTTGAAGCAAATACACTTTACGTATATTATATAAAAGAAACTATTTATTTTTTGAGTCTAATAATAATAAAAGAATTTATGTCTCATGATGGATTTATGGTTTTAAACAAATAAAACAAACATTCAAATCACTGTAGAACAATTTTAATACACTTGTTAGATACGGTAAAAATGCGGATTTATTGCTGAAACAAAACATCGTTTAAATGCTGGCCGTCTTCTTCGTAGCAGGCTGTTAGTCTAGAGCGCAAGTTGCGGAAAACTTGCTAGCATATCTGAATGGGTATGTCACATATAGCATTGATAATACGGTCTTTCAGTTGCTGAATCGTTTCTGGCACTGGATCGGTGTTGACGATACTTTTTAGGTACCTCATACAAAAAAATCTAATCGGGTCAGGTCTAAATAACCGTGCCAGGAAAGAGTTCTGTAACTGCGTTGATCGAGATTGCTGCATGGCTGAATTCGTGACCCTCCAATTATAAAATTGGCTGGACCCTGGTCTTTCTGGCCTGAAAGGCATACGACCGTCAGCGACTACACTGCCCCTACGAGTCCGACACCAAAATGAGGGTGGCGCGATGCATAGAGCATCCCGGGGCTCCAACCTCCCCGTAGTACGTGTGTTGCGATTACGCACACCCATCCGTTATACCCCCCCAGGGAAGGAAAGGTGACGCAGGCAGAGGGATTCCACCTTGCCCGTAGGCAGGTCGCAGATCTCTCCTCTACCACTCTTAAATCTCCAAGGTAAGTACGTGCCAAGACACCGACCCCCTGATGGTGGTGTGGGCCAAAAGAGGTGCATACGTGCTCAGCTCGTTCAACCTCACCTGGTTCTTATGGAATGAGAGTAGAGTGGTCTCACGAGAGTCTCGTCTCGGATACTAGGAGTGTAGATCGGTGACCGTGACGCCTAAGCGCTCCTAGTGCATTTCTACAGACTCGACACCTCAAGCGACGGCTCTCCACCTCTTGATTCCTACCCATTAGTCGCCTCTTACGACAGTCTAGGCTTTCTGGCCTCGGCCGTATTCTTATCTCTGCGAGCCGAACGGCATTGCTGCAGTATGTGCCGTGTTCCGTTGATACTATAGCCAGGGAACTGTAAATAATGGTAAATAAAAACTATAAATCATGGTGGAGTAGCGAGCGCTGCTCACAGTAACCGTACACCTTGTACCATCTTCAAAAAAGTACGGCGCGATTAAGCCCCCGGCAGACATGGCACACCATACGGTCACTTTTTTGGAGTGTAATTGTCATTGATGTTTTTGCCGCGGATTATCTTGGGCCCGATATCGGCCATTGTGCCTGCTCACATACTCATTAGGATACCAATTTCGACGCGCCACAGTATAAAAAGCGTTCGACTTAAAAAAACGATTCAAGGATAAACGCCCGTTGCTCTGCTGGCCACGGTGTCAATAACTACTGAAAACTGAAAACTAAAATCCGCATGCTCACGCAACCTATCTACACCGTCAGCTTCTCCTACTCAGCGCAGGGCCGGCACCAGAATTAATTTCAAATCTTAAATCCATTACGAGACACACGTACTTATTAAACAAATACTAAAAAATAAAACAACAAGTTGAGAGCATTTTTTAATGAACGGATAGCAACTGCGAATCTAAAGATCTACTGACATAAAATTACTATATTGGGGGCATATGCATCCAATGAAGGTACAATAATACAAGAAAAAGATAAATTCTACCAACAACTGGAAAATGTACGGGAGAGTCGGCTCTTAGTGCGCAACTAAGGCAACTAAGTCAGGATATTGGAAAAACTTGAAACATTTCAGTTTACAACTTTTTTGAAAATGTACTTTAATATCATAGGTATATTGGTAGGGACCGCATTTAATAAATGGTTGAACAGTTGAGTAACCCGCAAAATTATTCGGCCAATGATGTGCATATCTCGGATAACTTTGTGCAATAATAGAACTTAAAAATGGGTTTTGAAAATGTAATTTATTGATCACAAATATACGAAAAAGATACGAAACCAAGTTAAAGATATATTAAAAACAATCTAAACATCGCAGAAGTCACTAATACATCCTTCTAAACTGATTTATCCCGTACACATGGCAGTGTGGCAGTGGTAGAGCTTATTATCAACATATCGCACACTTGTACCATACCTCGTTTATTTGCTACTATCACCACATAATACACAAAGTCATTTTTATCTAACACGAAATCGTCCAACTCTATCATCGTACTTCACAAGTTCACTGGTTCACTTTCTAAAACATCTTCGAAGCTGCTGTCTTCAAAAATCTTCCTTTTTGTATCTTTTTCAATTTCGTGGTTGTTTCTTTGTCCCTTTTTCCATTTTGGCGCTTGTTTAAACAATATTGCCTTTCTTTTCTTTGTTCAATTTCCATTTCAAGTTTTTTTCTGTTATTGTTTCTGTTAATATCTGTTTTTTCTAACAAATTTTTTTGTTTGGGATGATTTTGAATGGGACTTAGATTTTCCAAAGTACTGTTGCTAGATGTCAACTTGGAACTACTGCATCACAATTTTTTGTATTAGAGTTTTGAGTATGCTGAAAGAGGTAGAGGTAATTGGTTTATCATCAACCACAACAGGTAAATGATAAGCTGCGCCTAAAATGTCACCATCTATGAATTTATCTTTTTGGATTGGCCAAATCCCATTTGCTTTAAAGCCTGATTGTGCTTGGCGCACTGTAACAGTATGCACGCATTTTTTGTTAAATATCTTGGCTATATCATATTGAGTTATCCTCTCTACTGTCAATAAGTGATAGTCAAACTACCTGTTGAATGCTGATTTGAGAGCACCAAAAAAGTTATCTCCAATGGTTGGAGCTTGTGTGAAGTGTGGGAAGGTATTGTTAAAAGAGAAATCCCATGGTCTATACAGTAATTTAATATAAGAAGAGAAATGTAACTGCAGTGGTTATCCAAAATTAAAATAACTGGATCAACTTTCGCCGGTTTTAACGTATTTTTGAAAGGCTGAAGACACTTAAGATCTTCGATACGCCAGTCGCTTTTAGAACAGAAATAAATAGATTTGGATGGACCGATCGTTAATGCGTCTGTCGTTCTAATCATTGGAAACATAAACATTGGTGGAATGTAATAGGTGGCTGATACGCTAAAGCAGCAAATAGTTGTTACTCTCTTCCCTATTTGACCGGAGGTTTTCCCGCCAAAATGTTTGACACCCTCAGGTCCCAGTTTTTGTACAGTGGTAAACCGCTTTTATTAATGTTTTAAATCGGGCCGTCCTTAAGGATAAATTTCGTATATAATTGTTGCCAATTTGTGCATGTCTCTTTTCTCTACATGCATTCTCTGCCATTTGTATCTCAGCATTAAAATTATGTTTAATATGACTTCGCAAATGAAAATGCAAGTGTTTTTAGCTTGTTTCTGGTCAAACCGTAAAATAATTTCGCTATCTGTAAAAAGTGCTCTAATAATTGTTTTTTGATCGAGGAAAAAGATGCAATGCTGCCCAACATGAGGATTTACTACGTCACGTCCATCATCAATACATTTCTTACATTTTAGAATAGAAAATTCTGGAATAGTAATCCTTGCTCCAGTTTCGCGTATCTTAACACCATTTTTTAGAACCACCAAGTCTAGAACTGTGCTCCTAGTTTCAGCATTCCAGGACGCCTTTGCAGTTTCTCGTTAATATTTTGGCATCTGGAAAATATTGGCTTTTCAAAATAAAAAATGTTATTATTTTGCAGAATGTTAATAAGGATGGTTTGATTAAAAAATCGTTGACAGAATTTATGGGTGTCACAAAACGTGACAAAATGCTTTTGTATACCTTGTCGCCAAATAATGGTAGTGTGGTAGTAGTCGCCAAGGAAAGAGAAGCATAGGGAGGCGTAGAATGTCATGGCTGCGCAATCTGAAAGATTGGTACGGATGTACATCAAATGAACTTTTCAGAGCAGCCGTCTCAAAAGTCCGAATAGCTGTGATGATTGCCGACCTCCGCCGCGGAGATGGCACTTGAAGAAGAAGGTAGTAGTGCTTCTCGCTGATGCTTGAAGTTAACTTGAGTTAATGAAATCATTTAGTATTTTGGTGAAATCGATATGTTTTTGTTCTTTTTTTCTCTCTGTCACACCTTACTATTGATTGACAATAATAATCCTTGGAACTATTGTTTTTAGCATTTAGTACAGGTTTTTTTTTGAATTTTTTTATCATTAAACATTTTTTTCTTGAAGAACGGTTATATTGTTTTGTGGTAAATAACACACTAACTGAACAACTACAATGATTGCTCATAGTATATTATTAGCATAAACCCAAATATGAAATGTTTCTTTGATGGAAAAAATTGTTGTCCTCTTAACGATATAAATTCTATATAAATAGAAATAAGCTCCCTTGCAATTTTTGTTTGTGCATATAACAGAAACGATCAACTTGAGAAACCTATACGTTATGCTAAAGTTTGCTTGAATGGGGACATCAAAGAAAGCAGTTGTAAAGCAAACTACCAATTATACAAAAATAAAAACTCAAAATCGTTGAAATAGAAAAAAAAAACTGTAACAATTCAAGACATTTTAACTCTTTGTGTACTACGCTCATTTGCTAACTGAAGAGAAAAATGTTTTGAACAAAGCGTTTCTTTTCTTTAGTCATCAGTTTTTCGTTCGATAGTTACGGGAATAACAAAGCTGCCGTTAGATTTGTACTGTGACATCGATTGGGACGAATTCCAAGGGTGCACGATGAATGTTTCTTGTACAGGATCGTATTTAAACATGTTTAAAGAATAACTAAGTTTTGTAATATTCTATTCTAAATGTATTTATTAGTTTATGGTTTTGCTAATTCTTCGTAACTGTACAAATAGTCGTATTATATTTTTGACTAAGTAATGAACGAAAAAATAACTAAGATTGGGCCCACTAATTAGGTTATAACGAGAAATTAAATTTAAAGTAACAGCTCGCATTAGTCACCAACTTATTTATTCAGCTTATGGAAATTTATTACACGACATATTGCAATTAATCATCTAAATCATTTCAGTATTTAATCGAAGTTGGTGTCGCGTACACAAAGTGCAGTAGGTTTAAACTATATTTCCTCAAATGACATTTGGCATTCATATGAACGACTAAGTGTGGAGCCTTGGTACCACAAAGACCCGAAGGGGGTCTTCACAAACTCCGTGTCACGTTTGTATTCTGTTGAGAGTTGACTATGATGAGAATAAAACGTGATGGATTTCTATGATGCATAGTATATTTCCCATTATTGGGTTCAGCTTGTCGTTCTGCATGTTCTTCCACTGGAGGATCATTTGTTGGAACACAAGTTTATTGCAGCTCTAGCGAGTAATTTTCTGGAGCGCCAGCGATGGGAGTTAGCCTCAGCGGTGTCTATGTGTATTGGTAATTGCAGATTGTTAAGTATTTTCTGGAACTCTCTGAGCAAAGCATTTTGGCGACGAAGGTCAGGAGGATGTATGTGGCTCAGCATTGGCAGCCATTCCGTTAGTGTAGACTTAATGGTTGCAGATATTAGTCGCATGGTGATATTAAGCTAAGTATCTATAATTTCTGTGTGAGCGGCACTCAGTCATATAGAAGAATATTATCAAGCGGTGGAGTATCAAAAGTCCAAGAGCTGAGCACCAAACTACTGCTGATTTCAATGTTGTCCTGCAAAGCTTCTGTATGATACTGTTGCAGGTTCATAACTTTGCTGCAGTGTTCTTCAGGTGTTTCTTAAACGAAAGTGTTCTATCCAGAGTAACGTCTAGTTGATTGGGGTTATAATTGTAAATGAGCAGTTGGCTGTCAATGTACAACTTGAGTTGTTTGTGGACCATTTTGTTGTCTAAGTAAAAACAGCTAACCTCGGTTTTATTGGGATTAGGTTTAAGTCGCCTTTATTTAAAGTACATAACTACCCTTTTACGATCACCCGTTAAAATATCCTTGGAGTTTTCTCGATGTATTAGGGGACATATCAGCTATATACATACTAAATAGCAGCGAAGCAAGAAAGGACCCCCTAGGGGAGGCGGTTGTTTAGAGTTATCTGTTTGTTAAATGTATATATATGGTTCCGTTCGAGTTCGGGGTCCCAATCTGCCTACTTCACTTACTCATGACGTACCAGTATCGTGTTTTGTATAAATACAAGAACCGTCAAACTGCACTGAGGTCTTAATCTGCCTACTCCTCAGTTCGACACTGTATTTCTAGTATTTCTTTTGCGTACAATAAGTGGATAACGTCATTTAATTTGACCAGATCAAATGCCTTCTTAAGGTCTACAAAATATGCTTTTTTTATAAGTCTTATCTACTAAAAATTGGGGATGTGATCAAGATATAAGATATTTTATATTGACATTACATAAAAGTCTCATTGGATCTAAACTCGATGATGGCCTAATAGTGTATGCGTCTACCAAACAATCACTTTTTTACAAGAATTGCAAACAATCCAAAATGCTGCTGTAAAAATATCCTTAATAGCTTTTTGTACCACACCCACAAATAGCTTACTATGTTTAGTAGGAAAAATGCCTGTGGAATTAAGAAGACAATATCTTAGGCTGAAACAATGTCTTTCATTTTCGTTTCCACACAACATATCTTAAAAAAAAGATCCAAACCCCATTTCTATGAAAGTATTAAATATTTAAATGTCCAGTAATAATATTGTCTTCTCAAAAATATACCAAACCAACATCATAACCTCTTTTCCTTGGATGGTCAGAACCCTTCCTAGACATGAGTTTAACAATGACTGGCAATCAACTCAGCTTTCTCTTTGGTTAAACAATTTTACAGTAAGATTAGTGAGTACCAGAATTACCAACATATTTATACTGACGCCTTTAAATCATACAAAATCTCACATTTTGTGTGCTAACTTAGACAGATGGAATATAAACCAAATGTAAACATTAAAATAAATATATCGTTATAAAAATATAAATAAAAATATATGTTGACACGGCTGGTGTATTTATTAATTTATCAATTACTGTTCATTTCAGACTAATTCTTTCTTGCAATCAATGTATCTGATTATTTATAATACAACAATACATTGAGTAGAAATAAAAAAGATAATCAAAACAATAATTTGAATATAATATGACTTTTGGAAATTTTAAATAACCGCTGGAGTCCGGTACTTAACATTCAGCATAGCTCCATCAGCATCGCTATCGACATAGGGGTTTGTTTGCTTCTAATGAACAGACTACGGGGACATTTTGGACGGTATATTGGGTATAATGTTTTATTGAGCGAATAAGGAGTTGCGAGACAGACGATCACAAAGGTGCCCGACAAATAAGGCCGACTCTTGCAAATTGTTTGTCATAGGTAGTGCACACAAACAAAAGCAGTTTTTAAATATGGTGCTTTTATTTCTACAAGCAAATAGCATTTTTATTTTAGAATTACATACATAAGCGATGCTTTTCTTGAGGTTTTGTTATTAAACGTGTAGATTTAAATGCGTGCAAAACATTAGATTCACATATACGTACATACACTGGGACTAAAACGGATCTCAATGCACGTCATAAATTACAGACACGTTATCAAGAATAGATGCTACCAATATGGTTCTAAAAAAATTAACAATTTTATTGCCTATATTTGTTTATTTTCTAATAATTATCTGATACGCAGTAACGCAGTATCTGTGAGTGTGTGACAACTGTTAATGCTAGAAATCTGTCAGAATTTATAATATTGTTCTACTTCTTCTTTTTTTGGCTTTTATTCTCCTGAATAATCAGCTAGTACATTTGTTAATTTTTGGGCCACTGTCGTGAGTCTGAAAATAGATCTTATGCGCTATTATCAGAGAAATATAGACGCATATGCATCTATATCCATTTCTATAGACGCATATGCGTCTATATCCTCCTATATGTTCAGTCCTTTGGTTTGGTTAGATTAAGTTAGGTTTGAACTGTAAATGAGTCTACATTTTATTTATGTTTTCTGTTTCCTTATAAGTGGTTTAAATGTTAATATTAGATAGGTAGGTTCTAATTTTATATGGTTGATCTGTAGGAATCTGAGAAAGTATGGTAATTTTAGGGTTAACATCGCATATAAGCATTTGTATGTTAATTGGGGTTTTAATATTAAATTTGATCAGTTTCTGATATACATCATAATCTTTTATTTTGTTTATTGGGCATTCCCAAAATATGTGTTCTAATGTTTTCATTTATACACATTCACAGTATGGGTTATTGCGAATGTTGATTTTATATCAATGTACTCCTGTCAGGCAATGACCAGTCCTCATTCTAATAATGGTAGTAATATGCCGCCTATCTATGTATGAGATTGTGCCAAACCATAGTTTATTAGGAAAAATTTTTTGTATGTTGTTATATCACTTGCCTTTATATTAATAAGAATTTAACCAATTATTTTGATGCATAGAACATATTTTATTTTTTAATAATGGCATAATATCCAAGTTACTTAATATAATTTTAGCAAGAATATTTAATTCATCTCCAACCTTTGCCAGTTTGTCAGCTATTTTATTTCCCTCGATATCATTATGTCCAGGAATCCAACATAATCTAATCTTTCCCATATTTATTTAAATAATATAATTTCTTTTTAACTTTCAAGACTCTAGTCGTAGTCCTTTGTTGCAGTTATCATATTGTTATTAATTTTGTCTATAGCGCTTTTTGAGTATGTAAATATAGCTCTTTAAAAATTTTTTCCTCACAAATCATTAGGCCCTCTTTAATTGCTATTATTTTAGCTGAAGTGAAGAACTTTTTTCAGAAAATGAATCATTTATACTAGGTATGTGTACCCTATGCCCCTTTTGGTATCCTTAACGTTTTGATTTTGTTGTTTTTTTTAAGCAAGCAGGGATTTTACAGTATTCATTGCCTTCCCACGCTCAACCGTTTCCATCTCTCTCTGTTGTCCCATTCTTCATGGTTTAGGCCTCTCTTACTCATGGCGTCGTCTACTTCGTTCCTCAAGGATTTTCGGAGTCGTCCTCTTTTCCTCCTTCCTCTTCGTCATTACTTCTCCTATCCATTCTTGTTACTCTGCAGCATCTTCGCAGGCATTCCATCTCTGTTGCTACTATCTTACTGCTATTTTTCTTGTTTATGATTCAATTTTCAGCCCCAGATGTCGAAATACTTCGCACTAATGTTTTATAAATCTGTGTTTTTGTCTTCATATTTAGGTGTCTATCCCACAATACTGAGTTAAGTTGTTGGATTGCTGTTCTTGTTTGTCCTAATTTTTGTGTAATTTCTTCATCTGTTGTTGCCTTTTTCGTGATTATAAACACCAAGTATTTGAATTTATCCTTTCCTTTCATTGTTACGTTGTTATCAATCTGTAGATCTTCTATGTCTTCTACACTTGTAGATAAGTACCCTGTTTTCGCGAGATTAATATCTAGGCCAGCCCTGGAATATTCTTCTTGTAGTTTCTTTAGCATGTAGCTGAGGTCGTCTTTATCTTGTGCAATTACTACTTGATCGTCTGCAAAGCTTAACGTATATAGGTATTCGTTCCGTACCGGTATTTCCATGCCTTCGCATTTTCTTTTCCATGTAGTCAAGGCTTTGTCTGAGTATATTTTGAATAGAGTTGGAGATGTGGAACAACCCTGCAGGAACCCTTTTGTTGTGGTGAAGTCTCCTATTATTCTTGTTCCCATTTTAACGGACACTTTATTTTCTTTATACAGAGCTTTTGTAGCTTCTATGAGTTCCGTCTGTATTTCTAATTTGCAGATTGCCTCCCATAGTTCTGACCTTGGTACAGAGTCATACGCCTTTCTCAGGTCCACAAATGCCAAATGTATATCTCTATTTTTTACTTTGTTATTTTCCAACAGTTCTTCCAGTGTGTATATGTGGTCTATGCATGATCTTCCTGCCGTGAATATATCTTTCCCATATAATCTTCCTATTGATGATATTACGCTTATTCCTCTGTAGTTTTCGTATTGTTTTCTATCTCCTTTCTTAAATATAGATGTCATATATGCTTCCGTCCATTCCTTTGGGAGCTGTTCTCAATTGATGGCTTTGTGAAATATCCATTGTATCATCCGGTGTAATTTTTTTGATCCGTATTTTATAAGCTCAGGTTAGATACCTCCAGGTTCCGGTGCGTTCTTATTTTTTAATGCTTTTATGACAAAATTATAATAGAGTAAAGAGTAAAATTTTATTTGCATAAATTTTTAAACATAATTGAGCAAATAATGTCACATTATTAATCACAGATTAAAAATTATATATATATATATATATATATATATATATATATATATATATATATATATATATATATATATATATATATATATATATATATATATATTGACATCACACATTAAAATATATTCACATTACAAATTGAATATGCTGATCAGGAAGAAGGATATGCCAGGCACTCCGCCACAGTATAGGGCTCAATGTTAACTAGGTGTTGAAAGACCTTTTTTTTAAAAGCTCTACAGTGTATTTCCTGTTGAATGTCAGATAGTAGACTATTATAAAATTTGACACACGCTTACAAAGGACTTCTTTCTGTTATAGACAATCTGTGAAGTGGCAAATTCAAATTACGGGTTCTTGTATTATATTCATGACTGGGAAGCAGGTGAAAAAACAAACTAAAATTTTTAAAAAGGAACATAATACATTATTTAAATATATAGAGGGCTGAGAAAGTGAGTATATTGACTGATTTGAATCGGCCTCTACAGGATTCTTCCGTGTTTAGTCCTAAGATCAACCCGAACAAGGAACTACTAACCACCGTATTTGGAAAGTCGTTTATGTAGACCAAAAAGAGAAAAGACCCCAAAACACTCCCCTGTGGTATGCCTAATTTTAAATTGATCGGTTCAGAGTAAACCTTACATCCCCTTTTCTCCAGTATTACATCAATCATCAATACTCTTGTTTCATTTTTCTTATATACATTTTATTAACAGCTACTGGAAATCTTCTACGCTAAACAGGTTTGAATGAAACACATTTTGCAAGCCACAGCCTTCGAGTTGTATTATGCATCCCAATATACTTTGCTGAATTCCGAACAAGACTTCTTACGTTTCGCAGTGCATCTAGCAAAAATGGGATGTTTATTTTTGTCATCTCCACTTTTTTCTATAGCTGACATTTGTCTCCTTTTTTAGTGACTTTGCGTTCAGTAGGTATGCTTTAAATGTCAAATTTAAATGATCAATCACGTTTCCAGGCTTCTAGTCAGGTTGGTAATCTGGGTCGGTAATGCTATCGGTATGATCTGAAGATGTAAGCTCTAAATCACGTCTAAGCATTTCATCAATCTCCTGAGGGTAACCATTATTGCTATCAGCTGTGGGGTATATCGATTGCTCGTCCCTAAAACCATAACAATAACGAGAATAAAGTTCTATATTTTCTGTAAAAAATGTTTTATCTTGGAGTATCATTTGTGGATGTTTCTCCTTCCTAGTCGTTCTTGAAGATGACAGGAATAATATTGAGGAATTCTACCAAAACTGTACTGACGGCCCAGAAATTATGAAATGTGAGGTAGAACATGCTATAGATAATGCTAAAATTAGAAAAGCTTGTGGTCCAGATGATACACCAACTGAGTTGCTGAAACTAATAGAGGATGATAACATAAAAGTAGTAGTAAGACTTTTTAATTCAATAATCGATTAATTAGCCTAATGGGCTACACTCTTAAAATTTTCCTAAGAATACTTCACAACAGAATTAGACGCAAATGCAAAGATCTTGAAGATACCCAATTTGGTTTTAGAAATGCTATGGGAACCAGGAAGGCACTTTTTGCGCTTTACATCCTATTACAAAAATGCCGTCACCAAAGAAAAGCATGCAAAATTAATGCAAATACTAAAAAATAGCGGAAGAGATGACAAGGATATTCGTGTCATTAAAAATTTGTACTGGAATCAATCTGCTATCGTAAAAATTGGATATAAACACACCGATGAAATTTCCATACAACGAGGAGTCAGATAAGATTCCATTTTGTCGCCAACATTGTTCAATGTTTACTCGGACCAGTTATTTAAAAAGGCATTTGAGAGACAACCATATGGAATAAAAATCAATGGGGAACTACTTAAATGTGATTAGATATGCAGACGATACAGTAATTCTTTCAGATAATATTGAAGGTCTCCAAATTCTGCTTGATTGTATTCACTAGGTAGAAGAGGAAATGGACATAAAAATAAACTTAACCAAATCCAAATTTTTAGTGTTTAGTCGTGACCCTCATCCCGATGCAAAGCTTCAATTAAACGAAGTCCAAGTTGAGAAAGTCCACAAAATGACTTATTTGGGAACTGTGATAATGGACCGACTAGATCCAGACATAGAAATAAAACGTAGAATCGCAATAACTAAAACTACTTTCATGAAAATGAAGTCATTTCTTTGCAATAATCATCTCAGTTTAAATCTAAGACAAAGAATGGTTAAGTGTTCGTTAATGGTTATGTTTGGTCCGTACTTTTGTATAGTGCAGAAGTGTGGACGCTAAAAGTATCGATCATGAACAAAATTGAAACATTGAAAATGTCGGTTCATAGAGGAATGCTGAAGATATCTTGGACAGCAAGGAAAAATAATGAAGAAGTGGAAAACTAAGGAGCGTCAACAAAGATAGAAAACTGCTAAAGACCATTAAACATCGAAATACATCGAAAAATGTCTTATCTATGACATATAGTAAGGGGAAGTCGATATAAAATATTACAACTGATCCTTAAAGGCAAAATAGAGGGCCGTAGAGGTGTAGGAAGTAACAAGTTTCTTGGTTAAAAAACATTCGTGAATGGACACAGATAACAAATGCAGGACAATTATTCCATATTGCAGAAGATCGAGAAGCCTTCGCAATGGTGATCGCCAACGTCGGATAATTCTGATATGATACGCGAAGAAGAAGTCGTTCTTTTTCTGAAGTCGACACATGTCTAGTATTAACTGAATTCTTGTATTTTATTCATATTTGAAAACTAATGTAATAAGTTTTTGATGATTTCAACTTCAACGGTCTTGGCGAATGTAAACAAAGTAAATATATTTTGATGATATCAACAGTCTTGAGTTTTGGAGAATGTAAACTCTACGATTCCCATGGTAAATCGCCGAAAATCGCAAAAATAAATAAAACACTGTATATCCCGTATATACAGTGCTTATACTTGGAAATATGTAGTAACTACCAACCATAAAGGCGATAAAAGTGATATTGAAAAAATGGATATATACTATTTCTACTTTGGGCAGCTAAACTATACTAACTTACTAACATAACAAACAAAAACACATGGCCTCGTTTAAGTACGATACAAGCACCGCCAAATTTGCTTCCAGTCACCTTCATGCATGGGTGCCTAAATCAATGAGCTTTTGCAGCGTAATTGAGTGTGTCAAAGGCTAATAGATTTTAGCACCCTGGTGCTATGCCTGGTGCCGCCGTATAGGAGCATGTGTAAATACTCAACCCTTGTAACAATCTTTTGGTTATATTCATCGCACAATTTTTAAAACTGTCTTTTTTAAAACCGATTGCCGGAGTGGAAATCTAAACGTGAAAAATAATTTAAAAATGCAATTTTCATTACCACAGATTGTGGCTTAATTCCGTATAAACATAATATTTATCTTATTTTAACTCAATGAAAGATAATTACTATTGTAAAAATCATAAAATGAACAGATAATTTAAAAAATGTTAAATTATTTCGGTGCAGAGGCGTACACAATTATGAGAATCTTTCTACTAACCCTGATAACGCTCCTCTTCCTAAATTTTTGAAAGAGTATTTATATCAGAACATTGTTTTCGAAAAGCGTATTATTCAACTAATTTTAATGAATATTTATCAGCTCTGTTTACTTCGACAAAAAAATTAATACCTCTCTTTTGTATAAATACTAAATGTAGACATTCATTAGTAAATGTACATTATAGTGAACGCACAGATTGACTGAACTTTATGCTTTCGAACAAAAAAATTGATTTCTTTCACTGCTAATCTGTTGCTACGTCTTTGGCGACAGAGTTAAAAAGAAACAGAGTTTGTTTGCCGGTAACTCTCCTTATGATCATTTGCAATAAAACTTGGCTTTTCGTGCGGAAACTTCTCATCGTCTTGATATAACAAGGTGAACTCTGCCCTTCTCTGCGAGATGACGAGATATTTAAAGAAAGGAAAAATTCTTCCAATTATTGTCGCTTTTATATTTTCATACAGGTCACAACAAGTTTTCCTTATTTTGCTCTAGCGCATTACTAAGCGTACAATTACGTTTTTTGCTTGTTATTTTCCTTTCGAGGAGAGGAAGATGGAAATAGTTTGATATGTAGCGAAAGTAGCTATTATATAATGTATATATGTATATATATATATATATATATATATTGTAATGATGTTTTATTTGTGAATGAGTTTAATGAGCAATGAGTGTTTTTTTTTATAATATATATATATATATATATATATATATATATATATATATATATATATATAGGGTTTTTATCGCGGTTCTCAAAGAATTAGTTTGTAAGCACTTTTTGGAATTATCTTTATTATATCTATTATGAAACACACATATATATCTAATATAGACAATGTAAATTTAAAACAAACTATCTTTAAATTGAAATTCTTATAAGACTAAATAAATTATATTAACAAAATTTGATACCTTTCTGTCACTGAATGCCTAAATGAAACTGTTTTCCACAATAAAGATTTGAATCACTGTAAACTTGCCTTGCCAAATACACCACAATGTTTTAATTATCATTATCAGCTTCCACCATTTTAGAATATTTTTCTTTTTAATAGTATTAATAAATCGGTAAAATATTGTTCTTTCCTCTTTTCTATTTATTCTTTCTTCTAATAATCTTTATTTCTCTTCCAATCACCATATATATTATATTATTTTAATTTTCAATTAATACTCTCTTCCATTATCCAATCACCATTTATACATAACATAATTTTTAATCTTCAATAATATTCTCTTTATTCTGTTTCTTAATCTTCATTGAACTTACTATTTGTTACTATATTGAACATCTCACCAACTGACTGACTGTATTCTATCTTGAACTTACTGAACAACTGTCCCATTGAAAATCTGATCTTACTGACTGACCTTCTGACCTTACTATCTTAAAATTACTGAACAACTGACTCCTTTTGAATCCAAATCACATCATATTTATATCATTTTTTCTGTTCACGAATGTTCTTGAAAATATATATTTCGAATGTTTCTATTTCATAGACATAACCATGTTCGCGAATATTCTACTGTGAACAAAGGTTAAATTCTCTCTATTGACGTCTTGTTTCTATATTTCTAGATAATTCTTTTCTATTTATATCTAGAAAACTATTCTAACTAAAATTCTATCGAGAATTTTATGAACATTTACTCTTTTCAAATCAGAATACAAATTTGTATATAAATTACACCTTAAATTAATAAATAACACTATTTTTTTAATCCATAATTCTATATAAAAGTTCCTACTACCCAATTCACTTAAGTGTATACTTGGTTGCCTACAAAGATGAGTCACTCAAATATATTTACAATATTATAATTATTAAAATAACCAATTACATTGCAACTTAAACACTTTTTAAATTTATTATTATGTTAATTTCTTAAGAATGCCCTCATATAAATGATTTTTATAACTAATATTATCTAGTATGTAACTTATAAATTATTTTTTTTAAACACTACCTTTGTCTCTCCTATATTTAATATCATCTCGATATATATATACATAAACGGAAAAGGATAATGTGAGTAAATAATCAATATGTATTATATGAGGCCGTTATTTTCAAAACTTTTTTTTTTTTTTTTTTTTTTTTTTTCTTATCGCATCAACCCCTAGGGTTATTAGCGGGTGGTATATCTTTATTTTAGAAAAGTTACATTTAGTATATTATTAAAATTTACATAACAGTTTTGTATAATACAAACATTTTATGTTATGTTACAGTTTGTTATACAGTTTACAATTTTTGATAAAATTTATTGTATTGCTGATGTCTTCTTTTAGAGTTTCTTTCAAATTGTGTTTTAGTTTTGCTGTCGATCTTGCTGTTGAGTACACTGGACAGTCTATCATTATATGTTGCACTGAAAATGGTATTTGACAGATGTGGCAAATCGGCTGAGGGTCCTTGGAGATGATGTATCCATGTGTAAATTTTGTATGACCTAGCCGCAGTCTGTTAATAACTACTTGGTCATGTCTTTTAGCTGGGAGCGGTAGTAAAGCAGAAGTAACATCTGGTTTGATACTTTTTAATTTTGCTTCTGTTTGGTTCCATTTTACTTGCCAGATTTTGTTCATGTAAGTTTTTATTAATGTTTTTTGGTCTGAAATTGGTATGTTTTGCATAATAGGAATTGTCATGTTATTGATAGTTTCTGTTGCTGCTTTATCAGCTGCTTCATTACCCTTTATCCCAACATGGGATGGTACCCATAAAAATGTTATGTTTTTACCACATGTTTGGGCATTGTATAGCATGTCTTTTATTAATGCTAAATTGGCATGAGTAGGATACATCTGCTTGACACCATTTAAGGCACTTAGAGAATCTGATATAATAAGAAAGTTTGTATCAATGCTGGTACATTGGTTCAGTGCGTTGAAGATTGCCTGCAGTTCCCCAGTATATATGCTACACTCCTTGGCTAGACGGGTGACAGAGGTGTTGTCTTCAAAAATAGCTGCAGCAGCTACACCATTACTGCTTTTAGAGGCATCAGTAAAAATTAGTTTGAAATCAGGGTATCTGGAGATGGTAGACCGGAATTGTTGTTGTATTTCAGAAGGATTGTGTGAATGTTTGGGATAGTTAAGTAAGGTAAAATCTACTTTTGGTATTTGAACTTTCCAGGGAGGAGACTGGCATCTGTTTGTAGAAGTGGCTCTCAATTGATGTATATCGAATTCAAATCGATTTATTCGTTCATTGAAAGGTAAGTTTCTAGGGCAATAATTTGAGTACAGATTTGGAGGGTTGCTCCTTATTAGGCTTGTTATAAACGGGTTTTCCTTTGCACTGAGATATTTAGTAGCACAACACATTGAAAAATATTGTCTTCTGAGAGTTAATGGCGGTTCTCCTGCTAGGACTTGAAGGCTGCTAATTGGCGTGGTTCTGAAAGCTCCGAAAACTATGCGTAATGCTGTGGATTGGATGATGTCCAGTTTGTTCATTTGAGTTTTAGTAGCAGTTTCGTAGCATATACATCCATAATCTAGTTTGCTTCTAATTAGAGCTTGATATAATCGCAGAAGAATAGTTGTGTCTGCGCCCCATTTGTGATTGGAAACAACTTTTAGAAGATTTATTCTCTGTTGGCATGATTTAATTAGTTCATTTATGTGCGATGTCCATTTTAGTTGAGAGTCGAATGTCATTCCCAAAAATTTGATTTCGTTGATTGTTATAAGAGTATTTTCGTTAAGTTTTAAATTTAAGTGGTGTTGTGTTTTTCTTTTGTCAAATATTATTACTTTAGTTTTTTCGGTTGAAAATCTCAAGCCTATATCTAAAGACCACCCTTCTAATTTATTTAGTGTATTTTGTAATATTGATGCAGCTGATTTTAGGTTTTTACTTCTCATATATATTACAAGATCATCGGCGTAAAGGTTTGCTTTTACTGGAAGCATAAAATGGTTAGATACGTTGTTGATTGCTATTAAGAATAGCAGGGGGCTTAATACAGATCCTTGAGGGATACCATTTTCCAGTGATTTCTTAGTTGACATGACACCGTTTGTTTTAACTTTTATACTTCTGTTCTCCAGGAAGTTTTTGGCGAAGGCTAGGAATTTACCATCTATTTTCCAACTCTTCATTGTTTTTAAGATGTGATATGTCCACGTGGTGTCAAATGCTTTTGTGATGTCAAAGAAAATTGCTATTAATTTTTGTTTATGTATAAAAGCTTCGTGTATTTCAGATTCTAATGCTTTAATGTTATCTATTGTAGACCGTTCTGATCGATACCCACTTTGGATATATGTAAGGAGATTTTTCTTTTCTAAGTACCATTTTAATCTTTTGCTTAGAATTTTTTCCATTATTTTACAGATGCTACAGGTAAGAGATATTGGTCGATACGAAGAAGATAAGTTTTTTGGTTTATTGTCTTTTAAAAATGGTATTATAATTGCTTCGCGCCAGAGAGATGGAAATTTATGGGTCGAATAAATTTTGTTGTAGATTTCTACTAAAGTAACCTTCGCGCTTATAGGTAGTTTTTCTATGAAAATTGAGGTATTTTTGAGGTTATTAAGACTTTCATTTAATTCATCAAGTGTTATGGAAGTGTTTAGTGGATCAGAAGTATCTTCTATATTAATTTTTGATGCTTCTGTTCTTTCTTTGTGTTCTAAGAAATTTGGGTGGTACTGCTGATTGCTTGAATACAACTGATAGTGTTCTACTAAAATTTCTGAGATTTCGTGTTTGTCTGAAGTTGTTAGATCATTTGTAGTGATTGTGTGAATATGGTTAAATGTTTTTGAACCTTTTATTTTCCTTATTTTTTGCCATATATCCCTTATGGGCGTAGACGAGTCAATTGACGACACGTAATTGGTCCAGCTCTCTTTTTTTGCTTGTTTTATTAAAAATCTAGATCTGGCCCTTAAAGATCTAAAATTGTTTAAGTTATTAGGTGTGTTAAACTTTTTGTATATATTAAAAGCATGTTTTGTTTGCTTTAAAGCGGATGCGATTTCAGTGTTCCACCAAGGAAGAGGAGCTTTTGTGATATTTTTGGTTTTTCCTATAGAATCTCTGGCTGCGTCTAAAATTATACCATTGAAAGATGATAGAGTAGTGTCTATATTATCTGATATAACGAGATTTGGTATACGTATGCTTACTAAGTTCGAGTATTTTTCCCAATCGGCTGACTTTAATTTCCAAGTTTCATATGGTGTTGTACAGGTTTTTTCATCTTTGTCATGAGTAATTATTATCGGAAAATGATCACTGTCGTATAGGTGGTCCAATGTATTCCACTGTAAAAATGGAGCTAAAGTTGAATCACTGATAGATAAGTCTATGGAGGAAAAAGTGCCATTATGTGCATTGAATCTAGTAGGTGCTCCTGTATTTAATAAAACTAGTTTTATGTTATTAATTGATTCTAATAATATTCGTCCATTTTTATCTGTTCTTTGTGATCCCCATGCGATGTTGTGACAGTTTGTGTCACCCAAAATTAATTTTGGAGATGGAATTTGTTTAATTACATTTTGAAGTTCTAATAGAGTAGTTTCGTCAGGATGTGGTAAATATACGTTGCATATGTTGATTTTAAAATGATGTATTACCGAAACTGCTACTGCTTCCAGATTTGTATTTAACGGAATTTCTTGGGATTGGATGGTTGAATGTACAAAAATTCCGACTCCACCACTGGATATTTGCTGTACTGCTCGATTTTTTGTATAGGGCATATAATTTTTTAGTTTTGCTTGATTGTTGGAAAGACGAGTTTCTTGAAGACATATTATTAGTGGTGACAGTTCATTGATTAGCATTTTAATGTTTTCAATGTGGCTGTAATAGCCATTCAAGTTCCATTGAAGAATGAATATAATTGGACTATTGAGATAAATCGTAGTCGCTTTCTTCAGTGAGGGAAGATTCATTTGTTGGATTTATTTTCTTTATAATTCTTGTGATATTATTTTTCATGCGTCTATCATTTAATTTTGAGTGAACCATTTTTAATAAGGTGTATAAGCCGTCAAAATCTTCTGTATAGTTTTTAGCTGTGACTTCAGGAAATTTTGATCCTATTGCGTTTATCACGAAGTCGCATAATTCAGAGAAATTTAGCGTATATGAAGGAGATGCTGTCATTAAAATGTTTTCAATTGGTTTTAATGTGGCTTCGACATCTAAAGCCTTTTTCTTTTTTTTGTGTGCGGATTTTTTTGGAGTTATGAAAGTTTCGTTTAGGTTTTTAGTTTCTGAGATTTCAGGAGAGGTTGAAATTTGCCTTTTTGCTTGATTGGTTGGTTTACTATTATTGCTGTTAGCTTTAGTTGAAGGTATGCTGTGTACTATAAGCGAATCATTTGTCGTTGGGATATCTGCAGAAATAGGGTTGAAACAGTTGGTTGTATCATCTGAAATATTTGTTGCTGAATTATTCTGATTTATTTCCATGAGTTCGAGTTCTGAGGTATAAGGATCTTTAAGTGTTTCTGTACCAGTTGATGTTGATGTGCAGTTTTCTTCTTTGTGGCCAGTAGTATTACATCTAGAGCAATTTAAACCATCTAGGGATAGGAAGATTCTGTAAGGAGTGTTGTCATAGGTTATTAAGATTGTATTTGGAATTGGTTTGGTGATTATCGGAGAGACAAATATTTGCCGTCTAAAGCTTAAGACATGACTATACTCAGACTCGGGCATGCCAACTTTTAAAAACGTTAATTTGGATACTGCAGTTATTTCTAGTTGTTTCAGTTCTTCTTCTAAAATACTGTTCGGAATGCTGGGGCAAATGTTTGATATTACTAGTCTCCTTGCTGGCGTAATAAGTCTTCGAATTTCTATCTCATTGCCTTGGATGAGTACTGTTTTATGGTTGTTTAGTAAGGTATCTACTATGCTAGTATTGTTCAAGTAAATACAAACTCTGTTGTTAGCTATTCGTGATGCAAAGATAACATTTTTTGGTGTGAGTAGAGACCCTATGGCTACTATGTATTCATGTATTTTAATACCTTGGATAGCTGACAGAATAATGGCTTGTTCTTTTGAAGGAAAATTGAAGTTGCTTACTGCATTGGAGTATGTCGATGTTGATGATGTAGTAGGTATACTAATATTTTCAGAATTATCCATTTTTAATTTTTGTTTTCTTCATTTGATAAAATTTTTCTAAAGCCGGTCTTGTATCGGCTAATTAGTTCGACTTGTGGAAGTTGCCAAAAAACCAGAGACTGGATTAATTGATGTGTTGTATTGAATTATGGGTTATGTATAATATTTAATAATATTGAATTTGTATTAAATTGGTAATGTACTCACAGTTTATTTTTTGTGTGAAGAAACTTTGTTGTTTAAATACTCTATTTAGCTAACAATATTTTACGTTTCTTGATTATAAACCACTGAAAAGTTAGTTTTAGTAAGAGCAGATTTTAATCGGCACTTTATCAACTAAACGCAGGGTTGGAATCTCGAATT
This sequence comes from Diabrotica undecimpunctata, assembly GCF_040954645.1. Lineage (NCBI taxonomy): Eukaryota > Metazoa > Arthropoda > Insecta > Coleoptera > Chrysomelidae > Diabrotica > Diabrotica undecimpunctata. Next base: position 36,541,787 of record NC_092807.1, on the reverse strand, counting down.
AAACTTTAAAATGTGGAGAAACTTTAAAATGTGTTACCACACTTTGACAGTTATTTGACACTCTTTCAAAACTTTCCCTTTGCTATTTGATAGACTTTTCACGAGCAACAAAAAACATTACATTTTTTAGCCAATACAATATATTCATTCATAATAAGTAATAGTGATTGTAAATTTAAATCTCTTATAGATTTTGAAAAAAATATATTGTTTTTTGCGGAAAGAAAGTTTTGCAAATAAATTATTGACTGAAATTAATAAAAGTTGTTTTAAATGAAAAGTATGTTAACCCGCATGTTATTGAAACTATTTTTTTTTTTTATTTTATCTTAACTTAATGGAAATATAAGGAAATGTGTCCTGTTTAACGACAAAAAATACAAAAATAATAATTTTTGCCTTAGATGTCAAACTATGTCATGTTCTTTTAAAAGGACAGCAGTAAGAAGCAGTATATATTAGAAAGTAAAACTTTATTAATACAATAATTAATACAAAAATAATTACAAAGTATGAAAATCCTTAAAACATTATTTAGGGTGTAATGGTATTTTACATTTTTCGCACAAATATTGAACCTTTTTCTTGCAAAGTCCGCAACCAGATTGTTTTTCTTGATAAACAATTAAATTTTTCATACCATCATATCTTCGATGTAAGATCGTGTTGGGATTCCGTCTTGTTGGGCCGCGTTTGCTATCTTTTTTGTAGGTTTCCAGAAGGTTGCAAGCTATTTGCCTTCTAAATTCAAGCTGACCGGCTTCGTTCGTCTTTTCGGTCAAATTGCCACGCTATGTGAATAGCCATCTCAATTCCGTGTACTATTAGCGGAAAGTACCATTTTTTCCTTCTTATAGAGATCCGGTAAAGACTAATGTTTTGGTCACAGTGGTCTACGCCACCCATAAAAATTTGTATGCTTTATCATATTTGGTTGAAAAACAAAAATGTCTCTTCTTCTTATGGGAAAACCGTTTGACCAGGTGATGTGGTTTTACTGAACAAAAGTTAGATGCAATTGTAACGACACTATTGTCGTGCCAGCGACAAAATACAATTCCTGTGTTTTTATCTAATCTGTAATCGTTAGTTTCCCTTTCCTTTTTTTCATAGATGTTGGAGCGAATAGAGGGCATTTTGGTGTTCTATTTTTCCTTATTGTAGCTGTAGTAGTAGCTCTAGTTTTTAACTTATTTAGTAGATGCATGGATGAGAAGAAGTTATCAAAAAAAAAGGTGGAATCTCGTTTTTTGGCCAGGGTGATTGAAGCACATCTGCATAAGACAAAACAGCCGACAAACTAAGACCCAACTTTTTGTATGGGGTTGGTATTTGCACGTAGTTGCCTTAATACGGTGTAAACCATACAATATAACCTAGACGGAGAGTACCCATCCATAGCTTATAACCCCAACGAATTGGTTTGTTTCGTATAAATTGTTTCGTAGGGTGCCTTCGAAAAGATGGTACCATACCTTCATCTAGGCTATATTCTTGTTCGTAAGACTCAATTCAAAAAATTAAGAAATAACAGGTAAAAAATTAAATGATTTTAATGTCGTTTTCGTTTTCATACAAATCTTGGTCACTTTCAATTCTTACTGTACTTACAGCAGTTTGCTATGTTATTGTAAAAGTCTTGTTCTGTCAGTTTTCTCCAGTCTTCACCATAATGCTTATCTAACAAACTAATAATTAAAGCTTTATCGCCTTTAAGTTTGTTGCTTAGTGGTACTTTACCTGCGGAATGGATGAAAACGAATATTTTTTTTACAACTTTAAGGTGTTTTTAGGTATTCATTATATATGTTAAGGTTTTAGGTATTCCTGTGTCACTTAAGTAATTAATCTCACCTTTACTTAATAAAACCGTGTGTTTCTTTTTATGAAATATAAATCGTTTTGCGTTGCTAACTAATTTTTTTGCTCCACTTTTCCAGTCTTGTATGGTCCAGCCAACACCTATTTTTCTAATTGTAGCATGTTTACTTATTATGGCATCGTAATGACATATTTCTACAATAACGGGTATTTTTTCAATTTCTTTTTCTATTAATCTATAGCGTGATTATTGGCTGACGGTGAACAAGCAGTTTTGCAAATAAGCTGTGAATACAAAGAAAGAGTTTTGCAAATAACCAGCAACTGTGCACCTGCCTTTATATGGTAAAGAGACAGTTTAAACACAGAAAACCGATACACTGTAGCTCAAAGGCGCTGTTGTTTAATATTGGTAGATTATGGGCGGGGTAGTTCATATAGTGATTAGAAACACAAGAAAGAATAGATATCAAGCAACAACAAAAAAATAGGGAAGGGAACAACTCTTAAAAAAAAGGGGCATACTGTATTGCTATGTTTAAATAACCAAATTATAGAAATGAGATATTCACAAAAGAAAGAGAGATCATTGTAATAAAAGATGCTAAAATTCACTATATTTAAAATCTCATATAATATGTTATCATTATTCAAATATCATAAATACAAAACAGAGCTAACTTGGTAAACATGCCGGTAAATGATAAATACGCAAAATGATCAAAATATTTATGCTTTAGTTAATCTATTTGAATTTAAACATCTTTAGAATAGAGTCTTCTAAGTAATATTAATTAGCATTAAATATTTATTAATGCTTAAGAAATATGCATAATTTTATAATACTTATATAAAACTGTTCAAAAAAAAATATTTAGCTTTTATTAGTATGTAACTTTTTTAACTGGAAAGTAACATCACTTGCAACATCTGAGGATAGAAGGAAAAGTACATACTCACAATAAATTAGATAAAGCTATTAGTCAGACCAACTGTATGTTGACTTCGAAACCAGCCAAATCTTGACTAAAATGTCCAGACTGTGACAAATATGGCCTCTGAATCAGTGGAAATAGACACCCGATGAAATAAATTTGGATTCCCAATGGAGCAATCTAGAACTTCCAACGGAATAAAAAGGATTTAAAATGGAATAATCTTTGACTAATTTGGGCTAAATTTTAAATAAACTTAGTCCCCTTTGACGGGGGTATCGAAACATGCATATAACTGTCTTACGTTTTAAAGCGATGGTTACGTCTACAGAAAGCAAAATAGAAATAAAAAGGCATAATGTGGAATAGAAAAATATTTAAATACACATCGCTATTTAAATGTACCGCTACTTAATGTTTTCTGTGTGGTCTGGTATTTTGAAATATTTAGAATGGTTTCAAACAAAATGTGACAGAATTGGTACATTTTTCGTTAGAACTTTTAAGGGATTATTACAAGTATTTTATACAGAATATTCGCAATAAAGTAATAATACGATAAAGCATAGTGTATTTAGATAAGAATTACACTGGTTTGTAACAATATAATGCAATTAGATTCATTGAAAAAAAAAATTATAAAAATTAGAGCCACGTACAAAGTGGTTTATTGAATAAACAAAAATTGGACTAGAGATAAATATGAGTTTTTGGACAGGTTGACAGAAATATACTACACTAGTGAGAAGAGTGTGGAGATCAAAAATTTTGAAAACCCTAAGCAGAGAAAGATTAGGATAGATGTGAGATGAAGTAATCGGAAAACTATTGGAGAGAAGAGGGGTGATATGAAAAGACGGATATTACCACTAAATCGCAAAGAACTATATAAGAACTATATAGATATATATATATATATATATATATATATATATATATATATATATATATATATATATATATATATATATTGTTATGATGTATTGTTTGTGAATGATGAGCAATGAGTATTTTTTAATAATATAGGGTTTTTATCGCGGTTCTCAAAGAATTAGTTTGTAAGTACTTTTTTAAATTATCTTTATTATATCTATTATGAAACACACATATATATCTAACCTAGCCAATGTAAATTTAAAATAAACTATCTTTAAATTGAAATTCTTATGAAACTAATTAAATTCTATAGACAATGTAAAATTTAAACAAACTATCTTCAAAATTGAAATTGTTATGACACTAACTAAATTATATTAACAAATTTTTGTACCTTTCTGTCACTGAATGCCTAAATGAACTGTTTTCCACTGTATAGATTATAATCACCACTCAATGTCTTTTTCGCAGCTTCGGTTATCCTTGTTTTTGTGAAATTACTTTTTCCAATTATCAGCTTCCACCAATTTAAGATATTTTTCTTCACCAGCATTTATAAACCACCAAGCAAACCAGCAAACAGCATTTATATTTATTCTTCTTTTCTATATACCAATATCCAATCACCAAATATATTATTTAATTTTAATATTCAATTAATACTTCTTCCATTATCCAATCATCATTTATACATAACATAATTTTTAATCTTCAATAATATTTTCTTTATGCTGTTTCTTAATCTTGATTTAACTCACTATATTGAACAATTATAACTGATTGACTGACTCTAACTAACTTTCATACTAAAAAACTGGCCATCATAGTAACTGTAACTCATAACTGATGCCTGATAACTTATTGACTAACTGAATGGACATCTTGAATCCAAATCACCGGGTATTTATATCTTTTTCCATGTTCCAGAATCATCTAGCAAGAAATCATGTTCCATTTGTTCTATTAAATACATGTCTGAATTTTCTGGAACAAACCATTTCGCAAACAAGGCCATCTCCGGTGATCTAGAAAATTCCTTACTTTTCTATTGATAATTTTGTTGACATTTAGGCTTTTCAGATCAGAATATACACTTAAATCAGTAACTATATATAAATTAAACATTTTAAACTAACATATTATTATAACCCCACTTTATATTTCTAATTATGAATTTCTATCTGTCACTTTCAAGAGTATTTTTGGTTGCCTAGTCACATGGCTCACTTAAATATATCTACAATATTATAATTATTAAAATACAACTTTTTACAATTATTATATGCTAATTTCTTAAAAATGCCCTCACATAAATAATTTTTATAAAATTCTCTAGTATATAACTTATTAAAATAACCAAATACTTTTTATATGTAATATTATCTAGTATATAACTTATAATTTATTTTCTTTAAACACCAATCATCTCAATATATATATATATATATATATATATATATATATATATATATATATATATAAATGTTTTGGATGCGTTGGAGTCAATAAAAGGGGCTATTGGTTAACTATTTATTATCTCGAGCTTTCAATTGTGTTTACAATTATTATCAAGAGCTGCTAAAAAAGACAAAATATCTTACAAAGTTGAACTAGAAAGAAAAAAAGTTTTTTATTAACTCACCAAATAAAATTAGTTTGGTTAATAAAATTGCTGCTAATACATCTCAAAAAGAATTAATACAAAAATGTGCTTATCTAATAAATGCCAATCTGAAATTTTAATATAATTTTGAAAACATTTTCTTAAAATAAAATTTGTTCATCATCATCATTCTCAGCATATTCTACCGATTATGGTGCAGCTTCCCTTACATATTCATTCTTCGTATCTGCCCACGATTATTTAAAATTCGCTTTTCTGTGCCATGTTGTAATGGCTTGTTTCTTTATTTCATAGTCCCATCTTAAATTTGGACGACGTTTCTTGGTCTCTTGATGCTTCTTGGAGACTCCAGTGTAATTCTAGTGGACCACCTATTGTCAGTTCTTCTCTCTAAATGTCCCGCCCACTGCCATTTTAAAGATTTAATTCTATGGATTACATCAATAACCTTGGTTTTCTGTTTGATTCATTCCATTTTTTGTCGATCTCTCTTTGTTATACCTAGCATGCATCGCTCCATTGACCTTTGAGTGACTTTGATTTTCGATATTATCTCTTTCTTTAGTGTCCAAGTTTCACAGCCGTATATCATTATTGGTAGTATACACTGATCGAATGCTTTTTTCTTCAGGTAAATTGGCATCTTCTATTTGAATATAACTGCATTTCTACAAAAAGATGGCCAAGGTAATTTCATTCCTCTGTTGATTTCTGGAAGTTAGGGGCCAGATTTATGTATTAATTGTCCCATTATACATACTCGCCTACTGTCCTAAATCAAGCTCGTTGTACATGGTTTTTGTTTTTGTCAAGTTCATTTTTATACCAACTTCATTGCAGCTGCATATAGGTTGCTTATAAGTTCTTGTAGTTCTGCAAGATTATTAGCAATCAGAACGATGTCGTCTGCAAATCTTAGATGGTTGAGGTATTCCCCATCAATGGATATTTCTTTGTTCTGCCAGTTGATTTTGCTGGATATATTTTCTAGAGTTGCAGTGAAGAGCTTTGGTGATATTGCATCTCCTTGTCGGACGCCTTTGGTAGTGCGAAATTCTGTTTGTTTGCATAAATTTTTACCTTAGCTTTTGCTTGTCTGTATATATTTGCTAAAGTTTCTATGTACGGTTTGTCAATGCCTTGATTGGTCAAAGCTTCTATTACTGCCTTTGGATATATAGACTCGAAAGAATTCTCGAGATCTATGTACATTAATGCTAGCGGTATTTCATATTCTTTAGTTCTACTCATTAGTTCTTGAAGTGTATGAATATGATCTATGGTACTGAATCCACTTCTGAAGCCAGCTTATTCTCTCGGCTGTGCAGCATCTAATGCGTTTGTTAATCTGTTGTTAATGACCTTTGTGAATCTTGTATACGATTGGTAGTAGACTTATAGGTCTGTAGTTTTTGATATTCTCTTTTCTACCTTTCTTATGAACAAGAATTATGTTTGCTTTATTGCGGTGGTCTAGTATGCATCTCGATCTTAGGCAGTTCGTAAATATGCCTGCTAAGATTTTCCAGGTTTTATTTCCAGCGTATTTAAGCAGTTTCACTGTTATACCATTTATTCCAGCAGCTTTACCGCTTTTCATTTTTGCAATTGCAGATTCTCTCTCTCTCTCTCTCTCTCTCTCTCTCTCTCTCTCTCTTAGTTACTGATTACTTCTTCAAATGTGTCAGGGGCTTTGTATAGTTCGCTGTAGAATTTAGTTACGAGTTTTATTATTTCATTTCTGTCTGTAATTCTGATGTTTTCGTTTGTTACAGCAACGATTGGCTTCTTCCCGTTGATTAATGCTTTTCTTGTTTTCTTCTAGTTTTTCCTGTTTCGATTGCATTTTGTACCAGTCTCTTATTGTATTTTTTTCTATGTCCTTAATACTTTCCCTTATTGTCTTACAAAGTTCTGTGAAATGTATTCTCTGTATGTTGCTGCTTACTATCATTTTCCTTCTCTGTTTTAGCATTATTTTAGTTTTATTAAAAAGTTTACTATCTTGATTTTGTTGTTGCGGGCGTCCGATTTCTTTGGCACTATCAAGGATGATTTCCATTAATTGAGAGCTGTCGATTTGGTCATGTATTCTTTCATCAATTGTCTTTTGGTAGTTGTAGTTGGTAGTGTAATCTGCAAAAATCTGTTAAATTCAGACCAACAAGAGGAAAGACAAAAAGAATAATTTTCAAAAAAATCATGAGGGGACGTGCGAGGACACAACTCTGAATTAAGTTATAGAAACAATAAGATACCTAAAAAAATAACAACAGGGCAGAAGAAAGTGGTATCATAGCTGAGATGTTTAAGGAAAGCGGCGAAATATTGCAAGAAAGAATCTTTCGCTTGCCATAGCAGTTTGGCAAAATGAGGAAATGTCCGAAACAATGGAATAGCGCTTTTATCGGTCCGGTCTACAAAAAAAGACGACAAAATGGAATTCGAAAATTATAGAGGCATTAGAAGTAGTCTAGAAAATATTTGCAAAAATTAATGAAATATGGAAACAAAGTTATGGGATAATACCAGGGAGGGTTTAGTATATAAAGAACAACCATAGATAAAATGAATAAAATAAAATTAATTTAAAATAATAGCTACGAGCAAAGCTTACTGTTGCGTATATGTTATTTATCGATTTTAGTTATGCATACGACTGCACTAACCGAAAGATGCTATGAGGACATTAAAAATGCCAGAAAAACTTACAAAGCTAGGAAAAACAATGCTTAGGAGCAACGAAATAAAGCTTTTTAAGGCAATTCATAGCTATTAACGAATTTATTTAACCTAGTTGTAAAATAAATCATAAGAAGTTCAAATATGAGCAAAAATGGGAATATTCAATAGCAAGGAACAAAGCATAGCTTACTCAAATGATGTTGTGATATTTGCGAAAACTAAGAAACACCTAGAAAATATTTTCCAGAAATTTAAAGAAAAAGCGAATATATTATAAGGACTAACAAAAAACAAACAAAAACGCAATATATGGAAATAAGAGGATACATCACAAATAATGACAACGTTGAAGTGGGAAGTTCAAACTTCCCACTTTATCTTCAAAATAAACTTATTTTAAATTAAAATTGTGTCTTATTCTCAGTAAAAATAGTAAATTGAATCTATAAGTCGATCCGATACACCGGAATAACTAGTTTTAATCACATTTTTTATTGCCAAATTCCGCAATTTTTAAAAATAAAGTTCTTTAGCTATTGAATAATCGTTTGTCTCGAAAAAAACTGTACACTACATGAGATGAGATGTTACAACAATGAAACTGTTTCAGAAAAAAAAACACAATCCGTTACCAACTTAAATAATCATTTAATACGGGAATGTTTATTCATTGGACCTATAGGTAACGTTAGTTGCCTTACTTAGTTTTTTAACCAGGAGGAGTAGACAAAAAAGACAGATTCACACCCAAGAAAGTTACTAGAAAAGTCACCAAATACATCTTATTTTTTGGTTGATTATCTCGGCCTTGCGGTAATCCAGTAATCAGTATCGGACAACTAAAATAGGAATATAATACATTTAATGTTTAATATTCCCTATTTTTACTATTTTCTTAATATAATATTTCCTATTTTTCGACTTCTCTTCAAGTATCTACAAAATAATAATAATTGTCCAACTCAGACACAATATGAAGATTTTTGACTTTTTACGTTTTCTTTACTATATAGGTATTTGTGGCTAACCCATATTTACTTACTTAAAATTGATTTACTTTAAGAATTTATATAATAATGAACTACACATATTTGAAAGATCTGAGCGGTTGTTAATTTCACTTAAAATTTTATTTGAAGTGGGCGTTTCATTCTTGAAAAAGAAGCTGTGTACTATCTATCGTACAGATGTTTTATTAACTCTTTTGTCGTATAGTGCAAGGATAGAAGGTCGACCGCCAATATTATTAGGACATCTTACTGTTCCAGTCTGCATATATTCCTTAATTGTTCTGTAAATAGTTGAATTCGCAACACCTAAAATTAGCACATTACTTTAGTAAGTTTTAATTTTAACAATACCTATTCTGCAACACTAACCTGTTAGCTATTTTATTTTTGCTACCATGGCTGTTATTTTTATTCTAGAATTATCAATTTTTATTTGTTTGCACATGTTTATAATGCATTCTTTTTCATTAGATGATAAATGACCTAAATTAATATCCTCGGCATTAATATCCTCGTGAAGAACATAATTACCACTAGTATTTGGCATTGAATTCATATTGTTATTTTAATAACACTAATACGTCGCTAAATAGTTCTGAAGAAAATTGTTTTTGAAGTTATACTTCTATACGCGCGTTCAACGTTGGAAATTTGTATGGGAGTGAATTGGCAAAACCATTACATATCTAAGATATAGGTAAGAGAGATACAGAAGATACATTTTCTCTCTCTTTCTCTCTCGAGAATAAAAGTGTTCCTTCTGTCAATATATTTAATATTTATTAATATTATTATTATTATTTAATATTAATTCGGTAGATATATACATTTGGCCAAAGTCTTTTGCAAATAAATATTCTTCCTGGAACTTCTATGATTAGTAATAACCTTTCCATTTTTGAATACAATAAATAAATAAACACAAACACAAAATACACCAAAAAAACTGGCATAATGTTCTTGACAAAGAATGACATTGATTAGCCACCTTATTACTTAAGGTTTTTGGTCGAATGAGTTGAGGCGCGGTATTTAGGACCAGAAGTCGCGAATTCGATCCCAATAAGGAAATATATTGTTATAATTATTATGTTTTGATTTTTGTCACTTTGGTTTTAAAAATCAAAGAATGGAGAAATCATATTATATTTTTGAAGTTATACTTCTATACGCGCGCTCCACGTTGGAAATTTGTATGGGAGTGAATCTGTGAAACCATTACATATGTAAGATATCGAGTAAGAGAGAGACAGAAGATATATTTTCTCTCTCTTTCTCTCTAGAATATAAAAATGTTCCTTTTGTATATATAATTTAATATTATATATATTATATAAAGTTATATATACCTATAATATTATACATATAATAAAATATTTATTAATATTATTATTTATGTGATATGTTTTGTATTATTTATTAAATGTTCATAATTATATTAGTCTTTTGTATTTCAAAATAATAATCTCAATAAATCACTGTATGATCCAGAACTGTCAATTTTGAAATATCTTTGTGTCATGTCCTCGGTAGTATAGTAGTCAGTATCCCCGCCTGTCACGCGGAAGACCGGGGTTCGATCCCCAGTCGGGGAGGACTTTTTTATTAATATTATTACATTATTGTCATTTTTAAATACTTATGGATATTGAATTTTAATTTGTATTGTATTATTATATGGAATTATGTTGCACTGTATTGTAGTGTATTTTTTTATGTATATTATTGTCATTTTTAAATACTTATGAATATTGCAGTTTAATTTGTATTGTTTTATTATATTAATATATTATATTAATATATTATATTAATAACAAAATAAACAATGAATTTTACTGCAGAGTATGTGTAAAAAAAATTTTGCATTCAACTCCTTTCATACATATATGAAAATAAAAATATACATTTTCATCAAAATATTGATTCAATCCTTCATTTACTTATTACAGGTCAAAAGTTGTTTATTAATTGTTAGTAAGTTGTTATTAATTCTGTTTCTCTTTCTACTATGTCTTACCTATAGCATTACATATGTAATGATTGTGCAGATTGACTCCCAAATAAATTTGTAACGGCGAATGCGTGTATAGAAGTGTAACTTCCACCGGCAGTTTTTGTTTTTGTTTTTTTTTTAATATTGTTTCGCTAATTTTATACATTATATAAATTTCAAAACTATTTTATTTATCATTGAATATTTTAGTACATATAGTAGTCATGGGCGTAGAGATGAAAGGGACAAATATAATGATTGTTATTTTAAAGTTCTTTAATGTATTTGTATATGTATGACATAAATTTCAAAAAAGGTCGAATAACTGAGTTATTCTTTCACCGTTAATTACCGAGTTAATTTTATAAGATTTTCACAATTTAGTGGGGATTTTGAAACGGTGCCACAAAGAATAAAAAAATCCAGGGACCTAATGATTTATACAAGTGCTTTCAAATAATATATAATATATATAATATATATATAATATATATAATATATATATAATATATATAATATATATAATATATATATATATATAATATATATAATATATATAATATATATAATATATATAATATATATAATATATATAATATATATAATATGAATAATATATTAATTTTTTTATGACCCCATTTAAAAGTATCTTACAAAATGGCGCCAAGACGCTATTAATAAAACTGAGGCTTAGTTCAGTTACCTAAAAATTTAGTAATTCAAGTTTTAAGGTTCAGAAAAGAGTTGTTTGGGTGGGACTTATTTCGTTTTTGAAGTTATACCTCTATAAGCGCGTTCGACGTTAGAAATTTGTATGAGAGTGAATCGGCAAAATTATTACATATGTAAGATATAGGTAAGAGAGAGACAGAAGATATATTTTCTCTCTCTTTTTTTCTCGAGAATAAAAATGTTCTTTTTGTGGATATATTTAATATTAATTAATATTATTATTATTTTTTTATTAATATTATTATCATGGTAAATTAAACATACGTGTAAGTAAGTTATGCATATTGTCATTTTTAAATACTTATAAATGTTGCATTTTAATTTGTATTGCATTATTATATCGAAATATTTTGCAGTGTATTGTATTGTATTTTTATATTAATAACAAAATAAACAATGAATTTTACTGCAGAGTATGTGTAAAAAAGATTTTTTGCATACAACTCCTTTCATACATATATGAAAATAAAAATATGCATTTTCATCAAAACATTAATTTAATTCTTCATTTACTATACTCCTATTACAGATCAAATGTTGTTTATATACAGTAAACGATGCACCGTATACCTATATACCTAATTCTGTTATGTAATGATTGTGCAGATTGAGTCCCATATAAATTTGTAACGGCGAACGCGTGTATAGAAGTATAACTTCTACCAGCAGTTCCACTGGACTCCCACACCCGTTTTTTTTTATAAATGTAAACGAAAAATCTAATAATTAAAGGAATATCGCAGAAAACACAAAAAAACGTCGACATAAATTTTGAATTTTAAAATTTCATAAATGTTACTAATGTCAAAATGTCCTAATTTAGTGGAGTAAAGTTGCCTTCGGTTGGACCAATTACAAACAAGCATTACAACACGGTAAATTTGAATTGCTGCCCCTGGTTAAAAATCAAACTATAGTTGATATGGATATATAGACTATTGGTTTTAAATTATACTTTACAAAATGTGTATAAATGGCAGATAAGTGTAAGTTAGCATACATTTATTGCGAGATAGGCACTCTATACAAACTCAAGTTGTTTTAGCAGTTTATGTTTAGTTTGCCAAGTTTTAACTAAACAACTTAAATTAATTAAGTTTCCGGAATCACAGAGACAGAAACTCTCAATGCATATTTATACTTACCTTCCTTCTGTTTAATTTATTTATTGTTAGAAACAGATGACAGACAACACTTTGTCAACCCAACAGAGAACACTGTTTCCTGTCGGCAAATAGTTAGTGTAATAGAATTTATTATTATATTTACTATCTCTTGATAAGATTTCGTTAAACAGTTATACAAAGAAATCCCAAAGGGAATTTTGATTCTGGGAATTGGTTTATAAGATGAACAGCAAGCGGTCGGACTTAAAGATCGTGGCATGGATGCAGTTTCAATAATTATAGCGCGAATTACAGAATTAGTTCTGAAATACATCAATCGGTCTGTGTTTCTAAATATAGTTAGAAATATAACTCATAATAAAACCAATAACAGTAAGCAGAAACAATAATTATATTTAGTAATTCTCATACCTATGTTAACCATGTACCGCTTAAAACATTTTATAAAAGCGCCCACAAGAGTTTCACTTACTTTAAGCTCTTGCTTTGGTAATATATTTAATAATATCAATAAACTTAATTTAAATACAGGTGTCTACGATCCTGTGATATCTGATAATTTAGGTATATTTGCTAATATAAGTAGTTTTAAAAATGTGTCTACAATTATAGAAAAGACTTAAACAAGATTAGTTAACGAAACAAATTTTAAGAACTTTGTGGAAAACATTAAATTGAATTCACTTCAAAGATTGAACTGTGTTTTGACGAAACCACTGTAATTCAGCCAACATGACAGAGTTGTTTATGAGGTATATGTATGAAGAATACAGCAGTTGTTTTACTTTAAAGAACGTAAATATCAGAAAACGTGCTATTCATTGGTTTAATCGCACACTTTGAAATTTAAGAAAACAACTCTACGATTGTAAAGCAGCTTATAGAAAAACACATACTACTGACAATTGGATTAAATATTGTCAAATACGAAAGAAATACAAGCAAGCAATAAAAACTGAAAAACGTACTGCTTATGCTAACATAGTAAACAAGTCCACTAACAAAAGTAAGACAATATGGAGTATTGTTAAAAAATAACCTATAAGGAAAATACTACCTCTAATCTGAACTTAAAACCAGAAGAGATTAACCAATACTTTACGAATATAGCATATTATATCAAAATTAATAGGAAACTCTGAGCATGACATAAACTACTATCTTAGCAGGCTATCTAGAAGGTCGAGTTCATTCTTTATGGCCCCAATAGTAGCATTCGATGTAAAAGAATTTAAAATTAAACTATTTCTCATATGTTGACAACAGATTTCTCAACAGTTTGTATCGACAAGACTACCAAAGAGAATTGAAGTACTATTATAAAAATAATACCTCAATCACCCATGGGAGCTTATCGTCTATGCCTTGCCTAGCTCAGTATCTCAAGTGTGAGTTCTGTCCTGTCTTAAACTAGGGATTGAACCTGAGCTCTTAGCTGATAGCAAATAAAACAAATTTTAACCAAACGTATTTATTAAAAAAAAATAAGAAACAATAATCAACCTTGCCAATGCTTAACTATTAATTAGTGAGGATAATACTTATGGCGTCGATGAGCTGCTTGTGTGCCCTCCCAATTAAATGTTATGTCTCTGGGGAGCTGCAGTTGTAATATGTGGATATGGCCTCCTGATTAAGTGATTAATAAATTCTCTAATATATATATATATATATATATATATATATATATATATATATATACAACATCATCCAGCCTTCTGCGTTAAAAGTTAAACATACGCCTCCCCTAATTTCTTTCAGTTCAGTTAGTCTTAAGCTTCCTGCAGGTATTTCCAAGCGATTCTTTTGACCTCGCGTCGTCCTTTAATCGTATAGGTAATCTACCTCTAATATTTTTTTTTTGAGTCCACCGCCCTTCATTAATTCTGGCAACGTGGACCATCCAATTCGACTTCAGCTATGCTATGCGCTCTATTACATGTATGACCTACTTATTATTTCCTCATTTCTGAGAGACCTGTCAGACCCTTTCTCTGCATGGCAATTTTGTTTAAGAGTAAATAACTTTTATATTTCACAATATCGAAAATTGTTATTATGAAAAGTTGTTTGGAATTAAACTGTTTCAATATACAATTTATCGAAATGAAAAATAGTTTTTCTAATTAAAAAAAATGTTCGCAAATTTTTATTAAATTACAGATACCCAACATTTTTTTTATTTATTACAAATATGAGAACTGTTTTGTTCCGGTAAAAGAATGGTAATCAAATTTTTGGCAAACAAAATACATTAAAAATCTAATTATCGTTAAAGAGTTAATAACTTTTTTTTACTAATAACTAAATAAATAATAAATAAAAATTATGTTTGCTATCGGTAATTAGAGAAATATGTGCAACTTTTTTTTTTAATTAAAACATTGTAGTTTGCAGATTCAAACAAATCACATTAGACAAAGCTGTTCCGTTTATTTGATTATTTAGTGTTGGCATTATATTATTGCGTTTATTAAATATAAAAACCTCTGTTGTTGATTTTAGCGCCGAATATGATGCCGTTAACAACAGAAACCTGCTGCAGAAAGTCAACGTCTAAACTGCATATACTCAGACGCCGCGATAGGCGTTATAGTCCAACATACCTGGGTGTCACAGTAGACAACTCGTTAACGTACAGGTTTCATTGCGAAAAACCCGAAAGAAAGTAGATTCACGTAACAAACTTTTAAGGAAACATAGTAATAGTCAATAGGGAGTCAAACTTAAAGTACTACCATTAACAGCGCAGGCGCTAGGCTTCTTAACGGCGGGATACTCACGCCTGGTATCAAATAGATCTACGCACGTACTGTGAAAGAAACGTAAAGACTCATCACCGGCTACATGAGATCAACACCTCTAGATAAACCCTAATACTTCAGGCCTCTCGGATCCTCACTCCCGTAAAACGGCCTACGAATTCACCGGAAGATCCAAACAAACTTTCGACAACCGCCACCCTCTCTTTGTCCAAAAACTGTATCTTGCATCTTAGCAGAATAAAATCAAGAAGGCGCTTGAATACCATCTTGTTTGACGAACCATCAGCCTATTATCTACTAACAAAACCCACAAAGCAGGATTTCAAGCGACTGGTCAATGTGGCATATGCTGAACTTACTAATAACTTGCGCAGCACTGACCAAACTCAAAACTTCACAAATGGGGCCTGCTAAACAGAAATGACGAAAAGTATAACTGCGGAGCAATACAGAACATGAAATATCTACTTACCTACCCAAAATATCGATGCACTCTTGACGACTATATTGTACAGGTTGCCAACTAGAAAAGTATAACATACTTTAAAAATCTGAATCTTACACTCAAAATTTATACAAAGTGGCAGTTAAAACAAAAAGTCAGATCTAGATTTTGTGAAATTTTAACGATCAAATTTTGAATCCAGTCTAAAGGAAAGAACACTCGATTTTCAATTTGAAAAACCTTCTGCCAGAACTGGGTCAAATAAACTAATTTGGCACGTCTTGGTGAAGGTTTGGTGATTTGGTGATACCTTATTATCTTGCAACAATTTTAAAATGAATATTTTAAGTGTATATTTGTAGACATAAATGACATTATATTTTGCTGAGATCTCTCTGCTAGAAACAGCATAAATATATTATTAATTAAGTTTTCAGTTGCGTCTAAATACTATTTTACCTACTTTAAAAAATTTGTATTTTCCTGCAGCCTTACGCCCACCGACTGACAATTTTTCCTAACAAACTGTTTATGAGAAAATATTCTCGGCCGACCTAAAACCAAATGGAAGACGCTTATCCTAACTGGCACATGGAATTTGTAAAAAAATGCTAGCATATTAAAATTAAAGTGGATGGCATTTTTAGATATCATTGAAAGATATCTGAATCTTGAGTTTTATCATCTGCTGTCCTTGCAAATATCAAAGGGCAAAGGGACATCCAACCCACTTAGTGAATTCCCAAATTCCTCGCCAACGTTTTTCGTTGCTTTAATCGAGTCGCCTATGCAAATGTACTCAAAGAGACCATTTTAGCAGTGGCGTAACATGAGTGTAAAACAGAAAGTAAGTATAAAAAATATTTAAAAAATTTATTGAATTATTTATCATACCTTCTTTTGGTGTCTTTTCTCTGACTTTAAAATTTCCGAGAATTTAGACAACAATAGATAAAATAAATTTCATTGGATAAAAACATAAGCTAATGCTGTTATTAAGGCTTTACTAATTTTTTTTTTTCGTGATGTTTCAATTGGAATTATAATTAGCTATCATATGGAAATCATTTCTTTTGTTATATGGAAACATTGTTTTCTACATCTGGTTGACTTTTCGTTTCTCCTTAATCAGTGACATGACACTATTTTTTGTCCCTATTTTTTTCTGCTTATTATATATCTCAAATAAGATATTTTTCTACATTTCCTCATGTAGATTTTAAAGGCACATCTTACATGTTGATTTTTTCTGATGGGTATGTGGTTACGGTTATGATGGATCAGGACAGGGCCCATTTATGAGCCCTTCAGATACTTAGATCTCCTAAGACGAATCCATTTTATAGGCCCATAAAGACTTAGTTTTCGGCGTTTCTGGGGTCCAGGTTACCCAATATCTGCTATAATCAGCAGAGGCTACAAATCTGAACCATTCCTGCCGTTCCGAACGCCTAGTCTCTTAGTAACGTGAGCTCACAGAAAGTCTTTTTAAGGGTAATCCCCTCATTAGGATAGATTGCATAAAGACCGAACCCAGGATCTGCCACCTCAGATAGTCCAGTGCCGAGTACTTCAAAGGACATGTGAGGAGGTTTTCTTCTCCTGATTACAAAGGTGGCACCGTGGATGATGCGCCAATCTAAACAGGTGAAGGTGCCGCCTGAGTCTACAGTGGCCGGTAAGCATACTGACCACCAGAAACCATCTTCTACGATCTAGAAGAAGAAGTTGGGCTGTAAGACTTTTGGATGGCCCCACCATTTGGAGTCTAGCCTGTCTCATACCTCCACATCTAGTCCAGGGCTCCTGGAACCTCCGCAGAAGCTGTTTAGGACTACCCTGACCAAAACTTAAGGGCGCTTCAATCACAGGTTTGGGTCCCACCAGCAGAGTAGATGAGCCCTGTCTTGCTAGGGAGTTAGCCCGTTCGTTTCCTTCCACGCCTCGGTGGCCTGGTACTCACACTAAGTCAACCCTACTGGTGAGCGCATGTCATCAGTAAGTGCTCTCTTGCACTTAAGAACCAACTAAAAGCTGACTTTCTTCTCTTCTTATGGTGCCTATCCGTTACGGATGTTGGACACTAAATGGCTATTCTGAATTTGTTGACTGCTGCCCTTAAAAGTCCGGTAGTGGTTAAGTTAAACCATTTTCTCAGGTTATGCAGCCAGGATATTATTCTTCGTCCTGGACCTCTTTTCCCATGCACTTTACCTTGAAATATGGTCCGAAGTAGGTTGTATCGTTGTTCATTGCGCATTATATGGCCCAGGTATTCTAGTTTGCGACGTTTTATTGTTTAGACTAGTTCGCGCTCTTTACCCATTCTATGTAGTACTGTATACTGTGTATACTGTTAGAATAGAGATGGTCCCGCCTAAGCAATTATACTTATTATCTCTTGAACTCATACCAGGATCGCAAAGTTCTCGTCCCAAAAGATGCATGGGAGCTGAGGGGTGGACTAGATTGAAATCCGATTTCGATTCCATAAACTCCGGCACCTGTCTTCTCGTCCATTCTGGATCCATCCGTGATTCAGATGAGCCCGCTTTAATATATTAGTGCAGGCGGTCATTTCGTGCACTCGTTCCTGTCAGGAAATGGAACCAAGAAGAAAGATGAGAACTCAAATTGGGCGGCTATGCTGTCCTGTTTCATAGAGAGCACAGGGTATAATCGACTGCCCGTCTCCATATGTTACACGGGCCCATTCGACCATTCATTCCCAACCAATATCCAGATCAGTTAACCTTCCGCTACCGGAGGGGGGTACAGATTGTACCCCAAATTCGATTTTTCATGAATAATTTTTAAAAATGTTGGAATTTTGTTTAACTGTTCTAGTTACTTCTTCATTGGGATGTCTAAAAGCATATCCAACCATTTGTTTTCAATTTGACATATTTTTACCTATGAAAAGTGCAGCACTGTGCTTGGGGTACAAGTTGTACCCCCTCCGTCAACCGCGGTACAGTTCATTGCGGTCGACGCAACTGACTAAAGCAGACGTTTTGCGCACGGCACCAAACCTGTTGTTTGCAATAACACACAAATCAGTTCTGTGGATGACTTAGTGCTAACATACCGTTTTAGTTTATCCATTTGTGATTACACGATTTACCGATATGTCGAAAAAAATAAAGTTAGACCTTCGGAAAGAACAGGATCGTGAAACTGCAGTGCAGTGGTTAGAGGAAAGTGATGATGATTACCTTTCTAAAAGAGATAGTTTATCGGATGATTCAGAATTAGATGATAATTTAGAAGAAGCGGAATATGAGCCTGAAATTCTGCAGGTCATTTTTATTTTTGTTTTATGTACGATATTTCTATCTTGTGTTTATTATAGTTTAGCCATCTGAGAGCGACAGTAATGATTCTGATAAACCAGTTTTGGGGGCAGTAGATTCCACATTTATTTCCAAGAATGGTACAGTTTGGAAAAATCGTCCTTTACGACAAACTAGATGTCGCACAAAAAACTTGCTCGAAAAACCAGGGCTTACAGAAAAATCTAAAAATTAGTGATTGCTTTAAATTATTTGTAGATGAGAAAATTGTAGAGATCATCGTCAAATGTACAAACCAGAAAGCGGAGAAATAGTTTCAGGATTGGAATGCCAATAGGGAACTAGTGCACTTTTTGTGGTGTCGAAACCCTTTGTACAGTCGATCTATTTTTCCGGCTGCCATGTCACGCGACCGATTTCTAGATTTAATTTCACTTATGCGATTCGATGATTTGAACACTAGGGAAGAACGTAGAAGTTCTGACAAACTAGCAGCTTATAGGGAAGTGTTTACAAAGTTTGTAGAACACTGTAAAGAAAGTTTTAAATGCCACTCTCATCTAACTGTTGATGAACAACTTGTAAGTTTTAGAGGTAAGTGGCCCATCAAAATATGGGCTTTAGTTAATGCAACAATCACCCATGCTGCTAACCTTCAGATTTATACTGGAAAAGATGGTAACAAACCAGAAAAAGACCAGGGCAAAAGAGTAGTACTTGATTTGGTCTCATTTCTAAAAACTGGTTATGGTATCACTACTGATAATTTCTTTACCAGTGTTCCCTTGGCAAAACAACTCCTAGATCGACAAATAACATTATGTGGAACACTTCGAAAAAACAAGCAGGATATCCCTCCAGCCCTACTATCCAATATTTCTAGACAAAAAAAGTCCTCAGTTTTTGCCTTCACTGAGGAAATAACACTGGCGTCTTACGTTCCTAAAAAGAATAAGGCAGTAATTTTATTGAGTACAGAACATAACGACAATAAAATTAGCGAAGAAGAGACGAACTATAAGCCAGACATAATCTTGCATTACAATTCTACAAAAGGTGCCGTAGATACTATGGATAAGATGTTAAATGAATATTCTTGTAAAAGAGCCTCGAAGAGATGGCCATTTGTTTTGTTTCAAAATCTTCTAGACATTGCAGGTCTGAATGCATACGTACTGTGGACGACAAAGAATATTATTCGTGCGTATGAAGCTTCTCACAGACGCAGAGAATTTTTACTAAACCTGGGTCAAGAACTTATAAAGCCCCATGTCGATAGGCGACTACAAAGTCCACAAAAATTCCATAAGCGAATTTTAAACGCGATGTACGAATTATGCCCACCGCCACCAAGGGAGAATCGCGAAAACGACGCCACCATCTTGAAATCCTCAGGGCGATGTTTACTTTGTTCACGCAAGAAGGACCGCAAAAGCAGAAAAACGTGCAATTCTTGTAAATTCTTTGTTTGTGCTGAACATCAAACAACCACAACAATTCAAACAATAATATGTACAAAATGTAAACCTAATCAAAAAAACGATAATTAATTTTTTCAAGACACCATATATTTTTTTATTGTTACTTATATTCAATAAAAAAATACTCGCATTTGTTTTAATTATGTTTTAACTAAAATTATTGCATTATGTTAATATTTAATCTATAAAAATGCATGGGGTACATAATGTACCCCCTCCGTCAACTACAAAACAACTTGACCCTTCGGTAGCGAAAGGTTAAGATGATGTCTTCGTGCTCTACAATAAGATGTAGAGGAGGTAAATCCACGAAAGATGAGATACCAACACATGCCAGTTGCTGGAGGTGAGTCAAGTGTGTGAATGCTCCATAACATATTTAACATTCTTTTATGAATCCACATTGTTTAATTCTTTAGTTGACTTATATAATATTAATTGAAGTAACCACAATAAGTTTTAATGTCAGTAATAACAAAGATCTTTTGGATCAGACGGGTTTAGGAAAAAAACCACAGTTACCCCGTCTATGTATTTTGATATATGTCTGTAAAGACATTAATATAATTGGAATAGTTACTTGTTTACAATTTCATTAAACAGATTTTTAATTAAGGTAGCTGTGGTATAATGGATATAATATGTTTACAATTTATGTAGTGTACAAACAAAAATTGTAAATGTTATTGTAATTTCTAAAAATGTACATTTAATAAAAAGAGTTATGAATTTTGTAGCTATTTTTAAAAAATTCTATACCTGTTTTTTATTTGTACATATTTGAAGCAAACACAAAAAAATTTGTATATTTTAAAGCAATTTTACTACTAAAATTAAGTAGATAAATGCCTACGCAACTGAATAATGTTACATCGATTACATGTAACATTCCTGGAAAAATGCTATCAACCATATAGATAGCAACATATCCAAGATGTGGGAACTAGATTTTATTGTAGAACAGCAGTCAGAACCACTGATTATTAATTTAGTTGACAACGAATCTTCATCCGAGGACACCAATAGTAATTAATTTATAAATTTAGAATAAAGATAACTCTTTTTGTCATATTTTATTTATTTTTTTTTATTTAAAACGCCCAACTTGAAAAAACTCCAATTCGAACTCCAAGTCGAATTCGGGTCAAGGCTGAAAAACAATAGCTTATATCCGGGATTTTTCAATAAAAATCGGGCCATTTTTTTTAAATATAGAACTTTAATATCATCATTTTATTGAATATTTCACTTGCTTAATTTGCGACTTCAAACTAATTACTGACATAAAATCAATTTTTACATAAAATCATATTGCAACGCAGCAGATTTGATTTTGGTTCAAAGCACGTAATGGTTTGGAAATGAATCATTCGATGGGATTGATTTTAAATAGCGCGAACGAAATCAAAAAGTTTGTTTACTAAAATGGTTGACAAAACCGAAAAAAAAAACAATAATTATCAATCATTACATCGTTGTATGCAGCATGCCTTGTAATACAGATGATTTATGTATATACATGAATTGTTATTGTTTTTGAATCGTCTTTTTAAAAGACGATAATTAAAATACAGAAATTTTAATTTGATATGGTGTTCAGACTAGTTGGTCACACTATTCATACTATATAATCAATAATAAATTGTAAATATCATAACTCCATTATTACAGTGACAAATATAATTAAGTTTGCAATATGTATATTATGGGTTTTACCACATTCACTGCGAGAATTGTATCTCTCTTCTTGACTTATTGTAAATCGAACTTGTGACGTTCGGAACTGCAACTCGTAACCAGCGCATGGCGTTCACGTGATAATTATATCTCTTTGGCGGCCCAACTTTAGTCCAAAACTGGAGTGCAAGAAGACCTTAAATCAAAATGTTCATGCAATTCGATGGTGACACGGAAAATTACAGGTTATCGGCTTATTTCACATTCATTTACTGGATTATTGGTTGGTTGTTCGTGTTTACAAATTTCAAATTCATCGGTCCTTGGATAATTCGTTATACCGGATTATTTATTGTACTATGAGAAATTACATAACCCTATTTTTATTTAAAAAAATTCAAAACTGTTTATAGAAATTTTGAAAAGTTAAAAATTTGAATGGAATACAATCCAAAATTATTTAGCTTACAAATAATTGAATTAAAATAAATACTTCAGTCGTGAGAGAAGAAAATATTTCTGAACCTCTAAAATTAACGAACAAGCTGAATTTTGTTGAGAGTTTTGCTAATTTTGAAACCCCAAAAAAATGCATACAAGTTTACCCCACGGGCTTCCCCCTAAAACCCGACTAGCAGGGTGGTAAAAACGCAAAAAATCGATTCACCAAGAATCTGTACTCCGTAGAAAAAAATATTTTATATAAAAAATGTGGCTGGGATAAATTTAAACAAAAATGTTAATAAGCACTTTTTGTGTAGAATGAAACGTTATCTCAAAAACAACGCTTGAATTGATCGGTGATTTGAATGTTATTTTCGCGCGCGAAATCAATGATCGATATCATTTGATCAGAAAGTTTTATCGACAAAAATGAAGATGTACTTTAAAAGTAAAGAGTGCAGCTTTTGTATGCAATTTTTGTATTTTGCCGAAAATTAGTTCAGTTTTATAAAGGTATTAAAAAAATAGACGTGACGCGATTTTTGCCATTTTTCATGATTCTCATGAGACAAATACAATTCATCACTTTCATTAACTGATCACTATGGAGTTTCTATTGCTAGAGCCTAATCTTCAAAACCTATAGTTTAAAATTTTAGTTGTGAGTTGTGCATCGAGCAAAAAGACAAAAGAGGGAATCTAATCGTTATGAAAAGGCGACCAAAAAAGTGGCCTCTGATGGCGGACATATCCGGAAATGCGAATGCGCCAAATTTAAATTTTCCGACACTTATTAACAGTAGCTATAAAATAGTTTTCAGAATGTGTCTTGGACGAGAAAGTTTTAATTAAATATTAACGATAACAGTCTAAAATGTGAAACAATTGTTAAAAAACTTCAATATAAATATGATTTCATGTGACAGTTGGGACAAATAATAACATAACCCAACTAAATTTGATTTCTTAAATAAGGAAAGACTCTCTTTCTCCTTGTTTAATTTGGCCTCTCAAGATGGCACTTCCTGTCTAACAATATTTTTGCCCCCAGTACCTTTACATTCCCACTTTTGTCTTTTTGCTCGATGGAGTTGTGGCAACAAATGTGAGGTATTTGAAATGTGCCTAAAAACGCTGAATTTAAACTTTCACATTACAAACGAGCTAAAACGTTTAAACGGCCCTTTTTCACTATTCTTTGTTCACAAATTGTTGAGAGCACGAAATATGCCTCAAAGTCATAACACGGTCGTAAATCATAGGCGTTCCTAAGGTGTTTATTCATTAAATAATAATATAATGTTTTAATACTGTTATATATAATATTGATAATATTTTAATACTAATATATTTAGCAAAAAAACAATTAAAACTTTCACGACTAATGTTGGGTATTATATTATATTAATAAAAATAAGAATTTAACCATTAACAATTTTGTAAATAAGAATACCTTATCTCTTTGGATATTTAAATACTAATCTTCGCGTTTAATCACTTTACTAGAAAACCTGGAATTCATATCCGAAGGTACTATTCGTTGCAAGATAATTAAGATGAAATTCCCCAGATTTTTAATAATATAATTATATTCGAAACTTAACTTGAAAGGGTGAAGTTATTACGAACGAAAACAATTTTTTTGTTTAGTACGTTTTTGATCGCATGTAATTTACGGCTCGTCGGTGTTTCCGCGTCTACGGCAGTAATTAGCGTCTCGAATATTTCTTTTGCGAATTATATACAGTGCGTGAGTGATTTTTTATTCCATATACCTACGTACATATACGTACCTTTCGCTCGTGCTCGTTTTGTTGGATTGTTTGTGATGGCTTCATCATCAAGTTTTACACCGGTACTGTTGCGTACAGTCAGTAAGTCCGTCTATTCACCAAGAGAGAAGACTATTGTCCTGAATGTTCACGATGCTCTGGTTTCTCAGAATCCCAAAAACACTGTTTGCAACATAGTCAAAAGTTGTGCCAACATGACTGACGTAGGAGAGTCAACTTTACATAGGTTCCTATCAGAAAGAAAAAAACACGGTGTAGCTAACCCAAACACAAACGAACACTTAAAGAGAGGGAAAAAGCCTATTGAAATTGATGAATTTGCCAAAAATTGTATTCGAAGGAAAATTCATGGATTTTTTTTTCAAAAAAGAAATACCAAACCTAAACAAAATTTTACAAGAAGTTAGAGACGACCCGGATTTGCCTGATATCGGACGAACTAAATTGTGGCAAGTTTTAAAAGAATTAAATTTCCGGTGGGAGAAATCAGGCCGAAAATCACTTTTAATTGACCGGGAGGAGAAGATGATGTTGGAGAAGAAATTATCTAAGATTCATACGAAAATTCCGGGCAGAAGAAAGGCCCATCTTCTACCAGGATGAAACGTGGGTAAACTCAGGTCATACTCTAAAAAAAATTTGGTCAGATAAAAATATATTAAGCTCCAGGCAAGCCTTTATGAAAGGTTGGTCTACTGGTATCTCCCCACCTTCTGGTAAAGGCAGTAGATTAATAATTTCTCACATTGGCAGTGAAAAAGGATTTGTTAAGCATGGTTTGTTGGAATTTCATTCCAAAAGCACAAAAGACTATCACGAGGAGATGACAGCTGATGTTTTCGAAGAGTATTTTGAGCAAATGATTGAACACATACCACCAAATTCAATTATAGTATTAGATAATGCACCTTATCATTCACGACTAGTAAAAAGACTTCTAACGAATGCGTCGAAGAAACAGGATATTCTTGACTGGCTGCGGAATAAGTATCTGCCTTACGAAGATGGAATGGTAAAAGCAGAACTTTTAAAAATTGCCCGGCAACACAAATCTAAGTTCAAGAAATACGTAGTTGACAAAATGGCGGAAAGGCGAAACATCACAGTCTTTAGACTTCCACCCTACCACTGCGAAATAAATCCAATTGAACTTATTTGGGCACAAATGAAAAGTTATGTGGCAAGAAAAAATACGTCATATAAAATACAAGCTGTACGTGAATTGTTATACGAGTCTTTATAACATATTACAAAACAAAACTGGAAAGATGCAGTAAGACATGTAATAGAAGAAGAACAAAAAATGTGGGATCTTGATAACATAATTGATGCGACCGAGATTATTAACCTAATTATTAACCCTAAAGACGACTCGGATTTCGAAGTTGATCCTATTTATTTTGAATTTGAATAGTTTTCTAATCGTAATTATATAAGGTTAGTAATAGTAGTTGTAATCCTAAGGTATTAAAGGGGAAAGACGCAAAATGTCGCCTGTCAAAATGTTCAATGTGTTTTAAATGTATCCATTTTTTTTTTCAAATCCTGAGAAAACTAAACAGCATTTTTGAAAAATTTAAAGGCAGAATGAAATATTTATTAGAATAAATAAAAAGTTTCTTTTGCATGCAATATTTTCAATCAAAAATTATACTATATTTTCTCTTTTATTTTCACCCCTGTTACATAACATATTAAAATAAACATTGTAGAAGTTTTCAGGGACTTTCTGCCCTCAGTAATAATGTAATCTTTCATTCTGCGTTTAAATTTTTCAAAAATATTTATTAGTTTTCTCCGGATTCGAAAATAATGGATACATTTAAAACACATTGGAAATTTTGCCAGGCGACATTTGGCGCCTTTTTCCTTAATTAAATAAATGTATCTTTTACAAATGGCAAGAAAATTTTTATTTTTGAATAAAATAAATAAGTTTTATTAAAAAAATACAATTTACATAAGTACAATTTAAAAAATATATTTATTTAGTTCAAATAAATGTTTCAATCATATACTCTACGACACTGGTCGTTCATCTCTAACTATTCAAAATACCCCCGTAATAGTATTATAAGGTATTGTATTCCTTCAGATATACGGTGGGTTAGTTGAAAACGTCGTAAACCGTCAGTTTTAGGTTGGTTTTTACTATTATATCGTATTACCTATCCTCTCTGTATTTCAGTTTTCTAATTAGGGTTAAACTTGTAGTGAGCTATCAACAAATTGTGAACCGACTATAGTACGTTTTCTAAAAGTACCCAACTTCTGTTTTTCATTGCATCCCAAACCATCTTCTTGGAAGCATTTCCCGTAACGTACGATCATTTGTAATGTATAAGTTTGTGCGTTTTTTAGTCATATTTCAAATGCCTTATATCTGTTTTCAAAACCCAAGATCAAAATTTTATGTTATAGGTTTTGAAGATTGGTCTCTAACAATAGAAATTTCACTACGATCGGTCAATGAAATTATTATTGATCTTACGAGAATCGTAAAAATTGGTAAAAAAAAAGTGGTAAACTTTTTTGCATCTTTTTTATTGGAATTTATATCGATTGATACAAAACTAGATATTTATTTTTAACTACGTATGTATCAAGTTAACTAAATTAAAATGAAATTATTTAATTTTAACCATTCTATAAATAAATATCCTAGGGCTCCGTCCTTGTCCTCCAATGCTATTCCTTCTGACTCATGATTCAAGTGT
The DNA here is from genome assembly GCF_040954645.1 of Diabrotica undecimpunctata. Classification (NCBI taxonomy): domain Eukaryota; kingdom Metazoa; phylum Arthropoda; class Insecta; order Coleoptera; family Chrysomelidae; genus Diabrotica; species Diabrotica undecimpunctata. Next base: position 36,514,369 of record NC_092807.1, on the reverse strand, counting down.
TCTAGAATTCTTTGGATCACGTGCCCTCTTTCCATTATATAACACAAAATGCGGGTAGCTTTAAGATTATGATTACGAAGAGATATAAAAGGGATAGTAAGAGCCAGATGAAAGAAAAAAATTAGAGATGGAATGATTTCATGTGAATAAGATTTTTTTATGGGTAATTGGACGATTTGAAAGTTCGACTTTTAAAACGAGTCTTTTCTGTCCATACTGCTAATCTGTATTCGTTTTAAAAACCGTTTAAATTTATTGAACATTTTTTGCAATGTCATTTTTTTGAACTATATTTAATTGTTAATAACAAACTGCGGTGTTTCTGTCATTTGCCAGTTTAAATGAAATCACCAATAAAGCTTTAGCGATCGACTACTACAAGTAAATAAAGAGTACTATTCAAAAAAGTTTGTCTGTTTTAAATTAAATAAATTAGAAAAATTTTACAGTTTTAACCCTGTATTGCTGCTTGTAACTCTTAAGTTACATATTAAATAAGAGTCATAAATAGACTTAGGGAAATATGCAAATAAAAAAGTATGAAATTTGCGCATAAATATGCAGTATTTTATGCAAAAATATACAGTATTTTATGCATATTTATCTAGAAAATATGGATGTAATAAAAAATATTTACAATATTTTTTTATTTACAAAAATACTTACAATATTATAAATACATAACATAACAATTATTTTAACACATAAATATTATTTTGAATTGTGGCAACAATATTATAAAATGATGTTTAAAATTTTCTAATAAAAACTTATGGCTTCTTATATTTGTAAATAGAAAAACTTCTTTCGACATCAACTGATGTAACTGGGACATTTTTCAAATTTACTGTTATAGATGGTTCTGAATTAAGTGATTCGGAAAATGTACCAGCCAGTACTTGAACCACCTCAGAAAGAACCTGGTAACCACTATTTTTTTCCATGGTTACTTTAAATTTTTAAAAAATTTCCTTTCCAATAGTACCTTTAACGTTTTGACACAATGACTCAAATTCTTTTATTAAAACTGTACTCTCTAATAACGAAAATTTGGAGGATTCTAATAGAGTTATAGTTTTCTAGACAAAACTATAATTTGATTTTATGAATGACAGTTTCTGTTGGAGGATGTTATTTTGGAAGCCTTGCTTAGCTTCCAATAAAGATTGGCAACTATCATCCGTTAATTTTTTTTTTAATCAACAAAATGATCAGCATAGATGTCAGTTTATGTCAGTGTATAGTTTATCCTTAACTAGAATATACTTGAAAGCGTCTATTCGAATTTCACTTGTTGCAGAAACTATGAGTCGGAATCGCTGGGAGCAAATAAAAAACAACATCCACTTCAATGGCAATAGTCATATAATTCCCGAAATTAAGTTATACAAAATCAAACCGCTTTTAGAACCAGTAATAGCAAATTTTCGGAAAATTACAATGACAGAAAAATTATCAGTGGATGAACAAGTTATTCCTTGTAAGCATAAAGCGTTTCTCATATGCGAAAACAACGAAACTGTATATAATTTTGAACTGTATGCTTACCATAAAATAAATTTTGATAACTGGTTTACAAGTATGCAATTGCAAATTAAACTGGACAAGTTGGTTATTCTCTCTGTATATACGGTGCGTCCTAGCAGATTAAAAGGATGTACATTCTCTACCTACAAAAATATACAAAATAAAGAAGGGGAAGTTTCGAAGAAAGAAGAAATAAGCCTTAGAGCAGTCAAATGGTACGACAACAAGCTGATGCATTTACTGAGTTCATTTGTAGGCATGTATCCTGCAAGTTAAGTTCAAAAATGGGACAAAGCAAAGAAAGAAACTATGCTTGTGAAATGTCCTAATATTGTAACGTTTTACAATAAATGTATGTGCTTAGTGGACTTCATGGACTCGTTGATGGCTTTAAATAGACCTAGGATTCGTTCTTAAAAGTGGTACCTCCGCATTGTATTGAATATTTTTGATTTAGCAGTTGTGAATGCTTAATTACTTTATTAAAAAGACAACCAGATACTTGGTATAAGAAAAAATTATGAACTAAGTGTTTTAGATTTCAAAGCATCTATTGCCGCTTGTCTTTGTCAAGAGGGTGAAGATCGGCTCAAGAAAAAGGGCAGGCCCAGTCTGTCTATAATAGAACAAGAAATGGAACAGAAAAGAAAAAAAAGTACATATCGCTTCTCTACTTAAGAAAAACATACGGAAACGCGGAATAGGCCATTGGCTTAAAATTTTAGAAAAGCGCGTCATTACAAAAAACCGGGATACCTAGACGTGCCAAAAGTAATATGTGAAAAATGTAATATAAATGTTTTATTTGCAGTTAAAAAAAATTGGGCAGTACAGAGAAGAAAAAAGAGGAGTAGAAGGAAATAAATAAAAGAAATCAGTTGGTGCAATAAATTTAAAATTTAATGACCAAATACCTTTGTAGATTTTCATACAGTAAATAAATATCTTATAAATAAATATTGCCCTAAATTACTCTGTTGCATATATAATTAACCACAAAACAATTCAAATTAAAATATAGTTTAATCAATGTCTCGTTTCCACAATTTGCCTCTGTATTTTTCTGAAAGGATTTACTTTAATAATTAGTTCCCCATCCAACAAACCCCATCCGGGTTCCGCTTATAAAAACAACACTGTCGACAAACTCCTAACAATGTTATTTGCTCCTATTGGAGGGCCGAAATTCTCCTTAGATATGCTTTGCACCAAGAATAGTAAATTATTTCACTTAAAATACTGCAATTACAGCTTTTAACCTTTTCTTTACACTACTTTTCGCCACAATAATTTTTCTTTCACCGGTTTAAAAAAACAAACTATCGGCATACTCCTTTCGAATTTGTCTTTTCTCGCTTCAAGTTCACCAGCCGATGCTCCTCCTTGCTTTTTCAATCTCATTCCCGTCTGTCTATCCCTGCCATAATTTCTGGTAACCAATTAAAACATTCTTTCTTTGCATTCAACCAAATTCCAAAACCCTCCAAATTTTTAAAACTCAACTAATTTCAAATTTCCGCAATTGTGTACAAATCATACAAGACAATAACTTTCTATTTTCTCCTTTACCGTTAATGACTGCTTTTAAGATAGCAGAAATGTATCCCCGAAAACGGCAGGTAGGTATCATGTTTCAATGCAACCTATTATTTACAAACTATTCTTAAAACTATTGATTTCCATAATTTAGAAAGTTCCAGTTCAAACATAAATATAAAATTGACAAAGTCTCTATTTTAGCACTTCACCAACAATGTAAAATTAAAACCGTATATCTAGGATATAACTATAACATAATTTTACAAATTGTTTGTCTTCTTCTTTTAAAATATGTATTTATTAGTTAATAATAATAATGAATTGATGTGAATAACCGCTATTTCGTGACGCTGCCCGTGACGCTTTCTCACGGCGCTAGTTCCATGATGTTCGCGTCAGCATTTTACTATAAAAATAAAAAATAATACAACGCCATTTATTTAAAATTCAGATTTCAGAAAGAAATAGTTTATATTTGTTTGTATAAACTGTGGTTACTTTAAAGAAAAAGTAATTATGGTTTCCTTTTTTTGGTTAGTTATCTGAAATTTCTTCAAACTATTCACGTTAGTTAATTAATAGAAATGTAAAATTTTATTTTAAAAATTGGACAAAATTTCATTACTTTCCGCTGTGCGTGTATAAACAAAAGATGAACTTTAGCTCTAAAATTCATAAAAAAAAAACTCTTTTGTGCATTGAAATTCTTTAATTAAATCGACTTTACAATGGATGCTGACTGACCGGATGGGTTTATTCTCTATCCGAATTTCCTTGTTTACTGCCTAGGGCTGACTCGGCTTTGCCCGCTTTTTGGCTTTTCAAATGTTCCTATTTTTTCTTCTCTTTGGATAACGATACTGGTATATAAACCGTATTTGCTTAAGGATATGAGCGAAAATCAACTCATTGTGCTTTACGAATGAAGGGATTAAAAAATAAATGAATATTATACACGGTCTAATTTGTTTATTCATTATAAAAAGGTGAGAGGGTGAATGATTAAAAAAAAATCAGTTTAATTCCTACATGTATTTATATATACATATTTTATATTTAATGTGCAATAAATTTGATCATTCCTTTTCTGCAAGATTCTATATTTTATTACTATAACTTTCTTTCTAATAATATCAGCAACTCATTTGCTAAGCGGTATTTATATTCGCATGTTTCCTTCCAGCTACATTTAGTTTTTAAACAAAAGTAAAAAAATCTCACTACTCTAACAACTACTTCTCTATATAAAATATATCATCATCATCATCATTCTCAGCATAATATTCTACCGATTAGCGCGTAGCCTCCCTTACATATTCATTCTTCACATCTGCCCACGATTGTCTAAAATTCGCATTTCTGTGCCATGTTGTAACAACTTTTTTCCTTATGTCATAGTCCCATCTTAAATTTGGACGTCTTCTTGGTCTCTTGACACCTCTTGGATACCACAGTGTAATTCTAGTGTGACCACCTATTGTCAGTTCTTGCTAAATGTCCCGCCCACTGTCATTTTAAAGATTTAATTCTCTGGATTACATCAACAACAAAATAATACAAGCAGTACATAAAGGTCATGGCTACAGAATGGGGAACAAATAAATTCATATATTATGTTATGCAGACGACGCGGCGTTAATCGCCGAGACAGAAGACGATCTCCAAAGATTACCACACATCTTCAATACAACAGCCAAGAAATACAATATGATAATATCAGTAGAAAAAAACCAAATGTATGACAACATCTAAATACCCACTACGATGTATCTATATATATGTATGTATATATATTTAACTAGTTACGGAGATGTTGAAGAAGAAATACGACAACAAAGCTTAAAAGCAAGTAAAGCGGCGGGTTTTCTTAATGACACAATCTGGAACAACAAACACCTAAGACAAGGCACAAAAACAAGAATCTACAAAGCAGCAATTAGACCTATTACACGGCGAAACCTGACACAACTAAACCGAGACGACTACTAGAAACAACAGAGATAAAAATACTCCGACGAATATTTGCTGGCAAAAAACAAGAATTGTTATTGAATAATATTTAACAAACATTTTTGTATAAAACACTTATATCCATTTATTATCCAGTGTACAAAATTTGAAAACGAGCTTTTGGATAAGAGTGACAACATACGTGAATTTTTAGTATAGTTCCCTATATCCTCAAACGGCATATAAATCCTTGAACAACAGACCTTCCGGCTTGTAACTTCGTCGCCCTTAGGGTGTATACATCTTAATGCCTCCATACAGAAGTATCCCTAACATTCACCACAGTCCGTCTAGGGAATTAACAAGGAACTGTTTTAATATTAGTTTTAAATTTAGCACCGTTTTCAAGAATTACTGTGTAATATTATAAAAACAAATTAATTGTTTATCAATGTTTATCAACACTCAGAAAAAAATTGATTTTGTGTTACTGAAAATTTTTATTACGTACTACACTACGTTCGTGTGTTTATATAAAATATATTATGTATTGTGAATGTATTATGTACAATAATTGTAAATGATCCAAGACTTTCGATTAATCCAATATGTTGGTATATTCTTGTTGCTGATTTTTTTCTTTTAGTATTGCAGGCAACCCGAGCCTGCTACATTCTGCTGATGGGTTAACTATACATTTTCCTTCATTAACTCAATATAAATAAACTCAAAACTCAATATAAATAAACAACACATTATTACTTCAAATTTTTGAAAAAATAAAAGGAAAATGTTGAGACAAAAATCAAATCACTGACCGACAAAATCGCAACACCCTGTACACAGTAATATAAAGTTTGTAAAATATAAACCACGTATGAGGGATATTAAGTGTTTTTCCGAATTAGTAAATCATAATTATGTAGACAAAGGGGACATTTACGGGGAAAAGAACAATAGCGGTTGTTCGACCATTTATGTAGATAAGAATTTTGTAAACAAAAAATTTAAATAAAATGTTAAGATGCATTTGTATTGTAAGGCGTACCACTAACCTTTAGAAAATGTATAAATTTATAGGATTAGTGAATTTGTTTAGGGAGATATTTACTTATCTTTTTTTTTTTAGAAATTGAACAATTTTTAAGATCTTTTCTTAACAAACGTTTGATTCATGGGGTTTTGGTAGCAGTGGGTTTTTTTGTGAAAACATTCAAATTTGATTGGTGGAAAACGGCTGGAATGAGAGGGATATTTGTGCATTCTAATTGGTTTAGAAAATATAAAGAGAGGTCTGTGGGGTCGATATGAGTCCTGTCATGAGGAGAAATAGGTTTTGTGGTTTGAAGACCCGGTACAGTTTTTCTTATACGATGGAGCTAATTAGCAGTTTCCAAAAAGTAAATTTTGTGTAAAGTTAAAGAAATAGATGGCTTACTGTAATTAAAAAACAGATGAATAGTTTATATTTAAGTCGATCAGTTAAAATATCCTTACGTCTGAAGAGAGGTAGTTGTTCCTGGAGTTAGGAGTTTGAGTGAGCAGTTAAGCAAAGAATAATCCAGTTGTAGAATTATTTTTTGAAAACAATAGGCAGAGGAGAGAGCAGACCTATTTGGAGAAACTGAAAAGTACGAGCGATGTGGACAGGTCACATTCGAAGAAGAATAAGGTGCATTCAGCCATTTTGAAGACACAATGTTAGTTTTATCATTTAGTTAACAGAGACTATCAACCACGACCATCTATTTAGATTAGAGTTATTTGTTATTAATTGTTTTCTTAATTGAAAATTAAAGTAAATAAACATTTTTTTGAGTCACGAGTAAATAAGTTAATAAAAGAATAAAATAAGAGTTCATGATTTGGATATAAGTTCCTTTAATTTTTTTATTGATAATTTTGGGTGTATGATTTGATGGATGCTTGATTTTTAGTTTAGTTATTCTGATTATCGTGTATTGTATATTTTTTATTTGATATTCTTAAATTATAATACTTGATTTATTTTAAAAATATGTAACACTTGGTTTATAACTTCATAGTTTTTTTTGTAAATTTATTTTTCTATTGTCAACTCTTTCCTTTGGGTCACTATACTTTGGAGCCTCGTTTTTTGTTAAATAATAAAAGAGCTCTGAGATGTCGTATTAAAATATATTTGTTTTGTAAAGGTAAGCTCAAGTAGAGATAATATCTAACCAATTGTAAAAACCGGCATTTGAGATAATCATAATAACTGGCGCCCAACGTGGGGCCAGTGGTTCGTGGATCTAAAAAGTCTTAGTTGCACTTGAAAAGTTCGGTCAAGTAAATAATTTTTTTGATAAATTCCATTTTATGACAATTAAAATTTTAGTGACATTTACAATTTCCAACAATTTTATTTAAATTTTTATGTTAGCGTATGAATATTTGTATAACTTTTAAATTTTTGACAACTTTTTATATTTGTGTGAGCGAAAAAATTGTCGTAGTTGCAACAAATGGAGGAAATTTAAAGTTTTACATTTGGTGCTAAAGTTTTACAATATTTCACTAAGTAAAAGCATCCTATTTGAAAAAGCAGCGTCTGAAAAATTCTGAACAGGAAATTAAAGGATATATAGAAGGGGTAAAGAGACAAATGTTACAACAGTTGGAAGAGATAACACTAAAGAATGCAAAACAGGAGACGGAGATTAAAGAAATTAAAAATAAAATGAAGGAGATAAAGAATTACCCTAAAAAGGAACTTGAGAATCTAGAAATCAATTTAGAGGACGCTATTCAAGAAGGCATAGAAGTAAAAAAAAGAATAAAACAAATAAAAAAACAAGTCACAGAAAACAAAAATCAACAAAAAATAAGAGACAAAAGGGAAATACTTAATTCATAGTATAGGTGACATGAAAATCCAATTTGGCGAGGATGTGAGAAAATTGCACCCGGTTCGTTTCATTAAGAATTAAAAAAAATACAGTATATTAAAAATTTCTAAGCATATAAGGAAAACATCAGAATCCATCTCAAGGATGAAGGGAGCCAATGGTTTGACAGTAAAGAAGATGTAAAGGTAAGCTCAAGTAGAGATAAGATCTAATAAATTGTAAAAACATGTGTAACCTCGGAAACCTTTTTTGGATGGTGCTAGAAAGCTTACCAATGGAGACATTGCGGACAGCAGCCAGATGGTTGGTGGAGAGCGAGTTGTGGGTTCGAAACTAGCTTTTGGAACCGCGAATGGGTCCAACGGACGAAATAAGTAAAGATAGGACAGGATAAGATATATTAGAAAAGATACAGAATTAAACAGAAATATTTATGGGTAAAATTACGAAAGATAAGATAAGATAGAAAAAGAGCGCCACTTAATTCTTTGAGGTTAAAGGGGAAAATTAAGAAACCTTAGGAACGAAAAAGAGATAAGGAAAGATATTTAGGTTCTGAAACCAAATCCAAGGAAAGATATCAACAGTTATATTAATCAAATAATAAATATATTAGGTGGACTCCGTTCACCTACTTACCTACGAAACTTAATCAGCCTGATCTTTCTTTTGGCCAAAGGTTTAATAATTATTTAATATAATAATCAAACATTCAGAGGTATTGTTATATCAGGAAACTTATTAGGAGTCGAGAAATAAATTCATTGATAAAACAAACAATATATTCAATACCACTAAGATATAGGCAGCTGAATGTACACACATGTAAAAAAATGCATTATCGATTATTAAATGATGGTATACATATAACAATACACAGTAGTATAATTAGGAAATACCTTTACAAATACAGTAATATAATAAAATCATGCACAGTTTAAATTATCAACGAATAGAGCCTGATAGTATTTAATAGTATTCAACTTAAGCTGATATAAATCTCTCTTTGCTGTTTATGGGCTTATCTCGAGATAGAGGGTTAAAAATGTATAACAATTATAGCAAATAACAAAATGATTAAATTTTAATCCTAAAGAATGCAAAAAGGTTTCGAGAATTCTGTATTATAAAAATTAAACCAACCTGCACTTGGTATTAAGATAATTATCTGTCTTGCACTGTTATTTAATGATTAACTGAGAATTAAATGTTCGCAATTTAGAAGTTCTTAATAGCTGATTAAAAGTTCGTGTGAAAATATTAAATGTTCCTTGATTGAATGCTACCTCAGTAGTTAACCTTAACTACAGGAGAAGAAATAATCGACGTAGATTTGCCCAGATAGTTTTTTTTTTTTTTTTTTTTTTTTTATTTTTATGGCTTCGGCAGTTTGCCATACAGCCAGTTACATGATCTTTTAATCTCATTAGGTACAGTAAAAAGTTTTTGAGTTATTTGCAATCGAATAGACTAAAATAGATAAATTTACAACATTTAACAAAAAGAAGAGAAAAAATATAAATAATACATACACATATATATCCATAAACATATACAATTAACATGGGTCACTCGTTTCACGTCCAGGGGACCATCAGGACATTATAATATATAACATACACAGAACTAGGCCACGGTAAATAGGATTAAACATATAAATTAGAGAAAACAAAGGTAAAAAGTAAAAACCAAAATTTTGAAAATTTTGGTTTTTACTTGGAAAATGGAAAAAAAAATTTTTTTCTTAACTAAAGAAAAATATTACATTTGGTCAAAAAATCGATTATGCAATCGTAAATTAATCTATTTTGAGTCGCTAGGGCAGATAAAACGTTAAACGGAGATTTACCGGTAATACGAACTATATTATTATATAATAAGGTGGATTCCAAATTATATTTGGCACAACCAAAAATTACATGATCTAGGTCACCTTCTACTCCACATTCCACACAGTTTTTACTCTCGATCACATGAATCCTTGCAAGATGAGCAGGAAAACAAGCATGTCCAAATTTAAGCCTAGATATGGTTGTTATATAACGCCTAGGGACATTATAAGTTCTGTGCCAATGTGCAACAGGGACAGTTGTGTGTAAAGAAGTGTATCTATTTGGGTTGGTAAAACAAAACTCAGACCATAGGTCACTCCATTTATATTTTAAAACTGCCTTGCGTGAAGCAACCAAATCAGAAATACTGGGTAGAAATTCTGTGGTATCCACTGAATAAATACTTAATTTGGCTAGTTGGTCCACATGTTCATTATGTTTAATTCCACTGTGTGCTTTGGCCCATATAAATATCACATTTTTTTTATTTTCCTTAAAGTGTTTAACTAATTTTTTAATTAATATTATGTAGGGATTGGAGTATGTGGTTGGAACAAAAGGTTGGTTAATGGCTGTGAGAACTGACATGGAATCTGAAACAATAATAACGGAGGAATCTCTGTTAGAAACAAAAAGTAGGGCTTGATATATGGCAATTGCTTCCGCACTAAATATGGAAATATTTGCTTTTAATTTGAACATTTTTTCTACCTTCTCCATGGGGATGTAAAAGGCACATCCTGTACCGTCTTCTGATTTGGAGGCATCCGTGTAGATAGTACTGTAGTAATCCCAATTGGATAAGATGCTTGTTATAATGTTGTTATTTGCTCTTCCAGTGTTAACATAATTTGGTTTAATAAATTTAACGCTATAAAAAAGAGCTTCAAAATCATTTATATCAGTGTGTGATTTTAAATTAATAGCTTCATCAGCACAAACTGTGTTTTCTCTAAGAGCTTCACATAGGGTTGGAGAATTTTTCTTAATCCAATATTTATTCGTTAAATCATAATTGTTTAAATTTGTTAATTCGGTATAAAGGAAAGTGTTCTGGTGTTTAATTTTCAGTAAAAATTTTTCGGCCAAGAAATGTCTTCTAAGAGAAATTGGAGGCTCACGTGCTTCAACATAAAGGGGCTCAATAGGAGTTGTCTTCATGGCACCAATACAGATACGCAAACACTGGTTTATAAATATGTTTAATTTGTTTAGTAAGTTCTTGCTGGCAGATCCATATAACCAACATCCATAATCTATGATAGAGCGAATGTAAGTTCTATAAAAAAGTAAGGAAGTCTGAACATCTGTTCCCCACCAAGTTTTAGTTGTCATTTTCAGAAAGTTTAGGCCTTTTTCACATCTATTTAACATATATTCTATGTGAAATTTCCATGTGAGCTTGTGATCCAGTATAATGCCCAAATATTTAATTACCTTTTTAAAAGGAATTTCTCGCTGTTTTACTATAAATGTTTCGATATTGGGAATATTATGTCTACTGAAAATGGTCACTGCTGATTTTGTGGCCGACAGCTGAAGGTGATTTTCTTCCAACCATATTTCTACAACGTTGTAGGTATCCATTAAAAATCCAAAAGCTTCATCTCTCTTCTTTGTTTCACAGTAAATGCAGAAGTCATCTGCATATTGAATGATCTTAAAAGGATATTTTTCCAACTTTAATTTATGTAGGTCAGCTGTGTATAAATTGAAAAGAAAAGGACTTAAGACAGCTCCTTGTGGAATTCCTGTGAAAACATATCTTGGGCCTAATAAATGGTTGTTAAAATCCCTGACATAAACATGTCTTTCTGAATATAATCCGATAATAGCATACACTATTGCCTTAGGAATGTTAAAATCAATAATCATTTTTTTACTCAAAATATTTAAGTTTAAGGTGTCATATGCTTTCTCAATATCAATAAAAATTGTTGGAAGAAAGTTATTTCTAGAGAAATTATTTTGAATATTTGTTACTAAGGTTGTAAGTGCATCTAGCGTACCCACTCCTCTTTTGTATGCAAATTGACAGGGCGTAAGCAGGTCTTTTTTATGTAGCCACCATTCCAGCCTATGTTTTATCATACGTTCGAAAGTTTTTTGCACACATGATAGCAGAGAAATTGGTCTATAAGAATGGGCCAAGTTAGGGTCTTTACCTTGTTTAGGAATCGGTGTGATTATAATTTTCCTAAAATCTTCAATGCACTCACCTGCAAGCATCTCATCAAAAATTTGTAGAAGAAAACTTTTTGCTATAATTGGTAGGTTCTCTAACATCGGATACTTTATTTGATCAAAACCGGGGGCAGTACTTTTTTTATTTCTTAAAGCATAATTTAGTTCATTAATGTGAAAATTATTTGCCAAAAAATGTTTTTTATCTAACATCGTATGTTCGATATTTACAGTGAAAGGAACAGTCTGGGGAGCTACATGATTAAAAAACTCATCTATTAAATCATCATTATGTGGTTTACCAATGTTTATTGTTTTACGATTCATTTTTTTTTGCTTGTTTCCATATCATGCTAGTTGGAGTATTTTTGTTGAGATTGGAACACCATTCAATCCAACTTTTTTTAGCTTTTTCTTTTAATGTTCGTTTAGTAAGTGCCATGCATTTTTGGTATGCAAGAAAATTATCTTTTGTGGGGTTTTCTTTGTATACTTGTAGTACATGTTTCCTTTCAGAAATTATGTTGTCACATTCTGCATCCCACCAAGGTGAAGGTGTTCGATTTTTGCACTTAAACGGTCTGTATTCTTTTAAAGTTCTTTGTGCCGCATTATTTATACAATTGATTAAGAATGCATATTTTTCTTTGGTGGTTGGATATTCTGCATCAGTAAAGTTATAAAAGTAGTCTTCCACAAACTCTTTATATTGTTCCCAATTAGCTCCTTTTAGGTTCCATCTATATCGCGGAATTGTGATGTCCTGCGGAATTTGCTGCATTGCAAGAGTTATTTTTATCATAAAATGATTCGATCCAAGTGTGTCAGAGTAAACTGCCCAATCTATATCACTAGCTACGTCCGAGGAGCAAAAGGTAACATCTATCATAGAATCATTGCATCCTGGCCGAGTAATACACGTGGGTTCGCCAGTATTCATAACTACAAAATCACAATTATTGCTTGCTTCAATGAGTTGTTTACCAATAGAATCGTTTTTATGGGATCCCCAAGTAGCATGATGCGCGTTAAAATCCCCACCAATAATACATGGAGTTGAAAACTGCGAAAAAATATTTACCCAATCAGTTGTGTTGGTTTTAATATCCGGTGACCTATAAACGGAAATTATACTTAAAGTTTTATTGTTGAATTTGATATTAATACCACAAACAAGAAGATCGACATTAAAATTGGAAACTATGCTTAATTCTAGGTGTGAAATCGACTTTTTGACCAAAATGCAAATTCCTGAAAAACCATCTTGTCTATCTTTACGAATTACATTATAACCTACGAAACTATATACTTTTTTGGGTTTAAACCATGTTTCACTTATTATTGCTACATCAATATTATTATTTACAAGATAATGCATTAGACTATTTTTATTCGAAACAGCAGAACGTGCATTCCACTGACAAATATTTAATGTCTTTGGTAATGGAGTGAAGGTTACTTTTTACATGTGTCCTCCAACACTTTATTTATTCCTGTTTGAATTAAATCATTATTCAAATTTTTGATATCTTCAATGGTATGAATACCTTTTAAAAATTCAACTATAAAATCTGCAATTGACTTTACAATGTTTTTGTTATTTAAATTTTGATAATTTGGTGGATTCTTATTTCGAGGCAGTGGTTGATTAGGGCCAAACTGAAACGGAAACATCGGTTGTGGAGGAGGAGTGTCATTAGAAATTCGACGTTTTTTATTGCTATGGCCGGTAGGACTTCGTGTAGGATGGGTGGGCAAAACGTAATTGCTATTATTCTCAAAATTTGAGTGTAAAAGGGAGTTAGAATTTCCAGACTTAGATTCAATCGCTGGTAAAGGCGGAAAATTGGAGTTGGATAAAATAGAAAAACTATTGTTTACAGATATACCAGAATAAGACATTTCACAATATTCTTTTGCCTCAATAAAGGAAATATTTTGTTCAACCATAACATTCTTAATTTTACGTTGTTTTTCATAATGAGGACATTTTCTTGAAATAGAAACGTGGTCATTTGTTTTACAATATAAACAGCGTATTTCTGAATCGTGACAAACATGATTTTCAGCTTTTACATTACTACACTTAATACATAACTCTTCAATATTTTTACATTGCCTAGAAATGTGACCATAGCGTAGACATCTGAAGCACTGTGTAACTCTGCTAAAAAACCGCTCCACCGAAAAATATACACTATTTATTGAAATATAACTAGGTAAAGTGTTCCCTTCAAAAGTTACAATAATGGTTTTTTTGGGGACATACTGTATATCACCATCCTTTTCTATTCTACGATGTGTACGTTTAACATCAACTACTGTTGAAGGAGATTTTATGTTATCTAAAATATATTTCGTATCGAATTGAGTATCAATATCTTTTATCAAACCCTTAATTTCTAATAAATGATTTGGTATAAACGCTACAAGATCATTTTCTGATAAAAGAGGATTGTTTACTAAAGCATTGGCATCAGAACATGTTTTTAGACTAACTTTTATTCTATTTTTTCCAACAGATCTAATTTGGTTAATATTGTTAACATTTAGTTTTTTGTGTAAGATATCTCCCACAAATAAGGGATGAAGACGGCCGGCATTTTTAATATTTTTTCGTTCGATAAAAACACAAATATTACTCAAATTATACTTATCTCCATTTCTTAGATTAAAAACTTTAGGTGTTTTATTTTGTTTATAAATATCCTTTTCTTTATCACTAATGACCTGACGACTGGTTTCAGCTGTTGTCTCAGAACTTAAAGTGGTATCCATGTCTTGTACTGGGACCGATAAATAATTTTCTGACTCCGCATCACTTTTAGAGTTATTTGCACTCATTGTCTGGTTAATAGTTACACCTAACGGCGTCTTTCTTTTTAAAGCTTCCCCCATTTAGGGGGGAGCTATTTACACTCCGTACACGTTAACCACCGTACCACTCCGTTGGCTACCTGAATGGGAATCTTGAATACTTATTAATTTTAATATAACTATTAAATACTGTTTAATATACACACAATTATTAAAAACTAATAGGAGAACTTTTAATTATCAAGTTTAACTTTGACAGTTATTTGACGTATTGCCCAGATAGTTGAAGATCATATGATTATGACAACTTACGATAAATTTTGATGACTGCTGCACTGTTCACTGAAGCTGTTATAATACTTTACTTGTATTAAACACTGAAGTTAATTAAATTTAAGGTAGTTTATACCAATCTTTAATCTAATATGGTATTAGATTACGACACTGAAATATTTAAATGTATACACACTTAAAGAAAAAAATCACAGAGACGGTAAGATAACGCAGAGACGGTAATATAAGCAATCGTCTTTACTCAAAGATTGCCCTGCCAGAAGTGAAGTTCCTCTTCTCAAAATTTCACAAGCTTCCCCAAAAGTAAGGTGTGATATCCCCCACTTAAAAATAACAGATAACAACTGTATGTATTTCTAGGAAGGTAAAAGGTTCTAACGACATCGAAAATAACGGTACCCTTCTAGCTAGGAACGTGATGAAAGATAAATCCTTTTAGATTAGGTTCACTCAGAAAATTACTCTAATGTGCCTTCGACGATATTTACCAAATTTATCAAAAAGATCCCGCCTGACCGGAAAGAATTAACCGGGGATTAACCCACCCTGTGTCCTTAGTAAGTCGGATCTTCCGTGTTTTGAGATAGTCGGTAGATTCCGATGAAATTTCCTAATGGTTAACACGACTACCTATATATTATTTGCAAATACGGCCATCGGCGTCTCAGCAAGAGGGGTAAAAGGATTAAAAATTATTGAATATTTTAATTATATAAAAAAAATGTTACACATGCATTTGAGCAAGTCATAACAGTATATAAAAAAATGTCTTATGCCCAACTTCATTGTTTTACTGGGAACTATTGTTTATTTACTATGTACCAATTACATGTTTATGCTTGTTTAGAACAATTAAATAAATGTAATATTATTAATTATTTTACTAATATTGTATATTTTTATGTGAATAAACTTTGAATTATTATTATAAGGACTGCGGATATACCAATTACACGCATAAAATGTATGAAAACACCGATATATCTTTCTAACAAAGAGATTTATTTTACAAACTATGTTATTCCACAATTACAATGACAACCACACATAAAATTAATTCTAATAGTCCCAAGTTTACTTGTGGATTGGCAATCGCCCAAAACTTTTTTACCAGGTACTAACTACTTAAAAAGCAATAATTTAAATCTTTAAACAAAGTTGTAAAATGCTTAGGATACTTCCTTTTTGTCCTTTTTCAAGATTCCATTTTACCATCGGTTCGAAGCATATCGATTCCTGTCCTATTCCCTACCCCACCAGCTCCCGTCTAACTAAAATGGAGTGTTATATAAACTTGCATACGGGCCAGAGTAAACAAAGCCATAAAGACTGCCGCCAACTCACTCTTTCTATACGAAAGAACGACCAAAGTTTGGTAATCACTGTTCGAACTATTCGAATTTAATGCAGGTATGGATTTTACTAAATCCACCTTATCAACTTACATATTTCAATCATAATTGTACAGATGTGGCTTTAGAACGGATGTGATTGCAGCAGAGACGGCGAATTCCGAAATAAAGTTTGAGATATGTAAATGTTTGAAATGTTTGTTGAACTTGCCTTTTAAACTTTGCTATGCTTTAGGGAACAAAAAATAATAACGAGTTATATCAACATAAAAAACGTATAAGCCTATCACAAACTGGTAATGTGTAAAAACATTTTGTTATTTTTAATCTTAATAATCGTAAATAAAGACTTGCTTCTAGACATACTAGCATTAAGTCACTATTAGCATATGTAATCGATGTGTTTCTATGAAGGAAACAAAAAAATATTTAAGAAAAAAGGCAGCGACAACCTTTAAAAGAATATTTTACTAGTAATAGATAACATGTCAATGTATATTTAGAAATTTTTTCTCACTTTACTCAGTTGATTATTTCAATAATGCCCATAATTTTATTATCTTTAAAGATATCTATGTTTTGTTAGTTATTCCCCTTAAATTTTAGGTGGCGATTCTAAGTTTATCCTCCAGACCAAATTGTTTATCTTTGACGCTCTTTGCCGTCTTTGTATACTTACGTCTGGTGAAAATTATGAGTATATTTAAATTTTCCCAGTACAGAGTACCAGCTTTTACTCGACATCCAAGGGATGATCTGCCATCTTTAGGTTCCCTTATTTTAATGACTTTTATATTAGGCTTGTCTTCCTTCTTATACCGATCTAATAATAAATAAAACATTTATCCATTAGCTTATATTGAGAGGCCATAGGGACTACCAGAGTTGTCTAAGCATCGCACTAACAACACGGTAGAAGTCTTATTGAAAAGATGCTGAGCTTATGTTCTCTTTGAGTCTGTAAGAAGCGGAACTAATGTGACTTAAGAATGGCAAGTGAGATGAGTAAAACCAAAGATATCTTCGCAGAATCCAACCTGAAATATATCTCCCAGAATAGTCTTGCTAAAGCTTAGACGTATTTAAGAACAAGGATACAAGTTAGGCAGAAAACAAATAAAAATTCTTTTTTGCGCAAAATGCGCAATCCTAATCTCAGATGAAGATAAACTATGACTGGTAACAATATTCATAATAGCGGCTAGGGAAATATTGTCTCTCTTTGTTAACCATTTTCCATCCACTACTGAATGTAGGTCTCTCCCAATTGCTTCCATATTTCTCTATCTTGCGCCAGTCTAATCCTCTGTTTGCCTACCACTGCTCTTATGTCATCTACCCATCTTTTTTAAGTTCTTCCCATGCTTCTTGTTGTCGTCCTTGGTCTCCATTCTAGAATTCTCCGTATCCACCTGTTGTCATTATATCGGACTACGTGACCTGCCCAGCGCCATTTCTTTTTTGTAATTTCTTCCACAATATCGCTAATCTTCGTTATACGTCTTATCTCGGTGTTTCTAATCTTGTCTCGCAGTGATATTCCAAGCATGATTTGTTCCATTCCTCTTTGCGTTGTTTCTAATTTTTTTAGCAGATTTTTTGGTAAGGGCTACTGTCTCCAAGCCGTAGGTACCAACTAGTCGTATGCATGTGTTATACACCTTTTTCTTTAAGTTTACAGAAATGGAGATGTTTTTCAAGATATATGCTAGTTTGCCGAAAGCACCCCATGCCAGTTGTGTTCTTCTTTTAATTTCAGCATCCTGATTTACATCTAGATATACATAATGTAAATATATATCATGTGCAGCTTTATCAACCGTTTCCAATTACGGTGCAGCCTCCTTTATTTCAATGTTATTCTATGTTCTTATTATTATTCGACGATGTCTTAGTTATTCGTTGTTCTAATAATTTGCGCTCATTTGCGCCCATATTTTTCTATCTTGTGCTATTCGAGACCACGTTGTTCCTGTTAATTTTCTTACATCATAATCCCATCTGAGATTCGGGTGCCTCTTTGGTCTCTTAGCGTTCCTGGGGTACCACATAGTTGGTCTAGTGGTCCATCTGTTATCTGTTCTTCTTGCCATATGTCCTGCCCATTGCCATTTCAGGGATTTTATTCTTTGGATTACATCAGTCACCTGGGTTTGCCTCCGTATCCATTCAATTCTTTTACGATCCCTCTTTGTTATCCCTAGCATACATCTTTCCATTGCTCTTTGAGTTACTTGAAGTTTCGACGTTATTTCTCTCTTTAATATCCAAGTTTCACATCCATATGTCAAGACGGGTAATATGCATTGATCAAATACTCTCTTCTTGAGGTATAGTGGCATTTTGGACTTGAAGACTATGGAATTTCGTCCGAATGCTGACCACGCTTGTTTTATTCGTCTGTTGATTTCTGGAAGTAGTGATCCCGATTTATGTATGAGCTGTCCCAGGTATATGTATTCATCTACTACTTCTAGCGAGGTTTCATTAATTTTTATTTCCACGTTGGCGATCAGATCATTGCACATTATTTTAGTCTTTGCTAGGTTCATTTTTAGGCCTACCTCATTGCTGGCTGTATTAAGTTCATTAATTTGTAGTTGTAATTCTTCAGGACTTCTAGCAATTAGAATGATGTCATCAGCGAATCTAAGATGGTTTAGGTATTCTCCATCTATACATAGACCTTGGTTGTTCCAGTCTAATTTCCGGAAGATATTTTCTAAGGTTGCAGTGAAGAGCTTAGGGGATATGGTGTCTCCTTGTCGGACTCCTTTCTGAGTGGGAAATTCTGGGGTATTTTCATATATGCTTATTCTAGCTGTGGCCTCTTTGTATATATTTGCTAGCATTTCGACATATGGTTTATCTACTCCTTGGTCGACAAGAGCTTCTATGACTGCTCTTGGGTATACGGAGTCAAATGCCTTCTCGAAGTCTATGAATGCTAGCGCCAGTGGTAGATCATATTCTTTTGTTCTGCTCATTACTTCTCTTAATGTTTGAATATGATCCATTGTGCTGAAGCCACTTCTAAAGCCTGCTTGCTCTCGAGGTTGTGCAGCGTCAAGTGTGTTCTGTATTCTGTTGTTAATGATTTTGGTGAATACCTTGTATATCACAGGCAGCAAGCTGATCGGTCTATAATTTCTAATGTCTTCCTTGCTACCTTTCTTGTGAATGAGGATTATGTTGGCTGAATTCCACTTTTTTGGAATATGTCTCGATTTTAGGCAGTCTGTGTATATTTTTGCTAGGATTTTCCAAGTTGTTTTCCCAGCAATCTTTAGAAGTTCGGCTGTAACACCGTCATTACCGGCTGCCTTGCCGTTCTTCATGCTCTTAAGAGCTGCCTCTACCTCATCCACGAGAACATCTGGTACATCTTCTTGAACCGCAATTTCTTCTTCGCCTATTTCTTGTGCTTCCGGAGCTTTATATAGACCCTCGTAGAATTCGGTTACATGTTCTATTATTTCATCCCTATTTGTGATCCTTCCGTTGTTGTTTCCCAATGCTATTATTTGCTTTCTACCGATTGCCAACTTACTCTTGGTTTTCCTATAGCTTTTACGGTTCTCGATTGTATTTTGTACAAGTCGTTCATTGTAGGTTTTTATATCTTCTGCGATCTTTTTCCGTATTACTTTGCACAGTTCGGTATATTCAATTCTATTAATATTGGAGTTAATTTTCATTTCTCTTCGTTGTTTCAGGAGAGCTGTTGTTTCATCTGAAAGTTTTCTATTGCTGTTGTGTGCTTGTGATCCTCCAACTTCTTTGGCGCAATTTAAGATTGTTTCCATTAAGTGTGTGCTATTCGTTGGGTCTTGTAATTTTTCTTGAATTAAATTTTGATAGCGTTCCGAGTTGTTGCTTAGGTTAGTGATATTTATCCCTGCAGTTGGTTTCTGGAGTAATTTCATTCTTTCTAGTTTAGTGTTTAGAACGACCCGAGATCTAATTAGTCTGTGATCGCTACCTGTTCGGAATTTGTTGAGCACACTTACATCCTTTATGGTTTTCAGCTTATTAGTTAGGATGAAATCTATTTCGTTCTTGGTAGTTGCATTGGGAGCTAACCATGTCCATTTCCTATTATAAAGGAACGGTAAATATATATATATATATATATATATATATATATATATATATATATATATATATATATATTTACATATATATATATATATATATATATATATATATATATATATATATATATATATATATATATATCAACGTATAAGCTGCCAAATTAATCAGGTACTGAAATACAAGACATTAAATTTTAAATTATTTAAATTTTGCAATATTTAAAATAACATATTTAAATTAAATACTTAGTAAAAAAATTTCAAAATTTTAAGTTGTGTTGTACTCCCTGCTAATAACTCTCTGTGGTTGATTTAGGGTTATTTTTGTTTTAAATAAAAGAATTTTATCCTGAAACAGTGTAATGTATTGTCCCAAACTGTAACATTTACTAAAATTGTAAAATTAAAGTTTGTTACATCTTATAACTTAACTGCAGTTTTAGTAAAAGTTTTAGAATATGTTTGCGCTAAATATAAGTATATAGCTGTATTAGCCTTTTTTAAATCTGCCATACAATTTTCAAGTACACACTATTCAAGTATTTACGTGTATCTCGTATAAAATATAATTATGTTAGTTAAGTAAGAAAATAAATAAAAAAATACTCTTGAGTATCTCCCTTATATGTATTTCAAACATTTACAAAACTGCTACACTTTGCAAATAAATTTTCGTGACTGTAGAATATATAAGATTTAATATTTGTAAAAGCGAGGAGGTATCAGTGAGGGATTCTCACAAGGTAACATGCTCATTAAAAGGTGCTAGTTCCTTTCAGAGGTATTCGGTGACAATAGTATGGAAGAGAGGTTGTATTACCCTCAGTGCGAATTTATAAGGTGAATGTCGTAACTCTGCCTCGGGAAACACGCTATTGTCACACGGATAATAGCAGGGTCGGACTAGTGATTTAATTAATTTTACGTGAGGATATGGCCAGACAGTTGGCGGTAATGTATTCATGAAAAGATTACACAATTAGTTGTTGCCATATTCTAACTGAGATGAACAATACTCTTGGTAATACGAAAAGTTGGCAAACTATCAACACTTACTTTACCTTGTATATAGAAATATTATTTTATTAATTTTATAACTTTGAAATAATAGTGACATAAAATAATATTTAATAAAAAAGTATAAAATAGTAGGTATTATTTACTGTCATATAATTATAATTATATTATAATTATATTATATTATATTATAATAAGTTTAGCGGCGTTATGCATAACTCAAAAGTTGATTGTGAGATATTTGACTTCAGTTTTTGTTTTTGAAGACAGTTTTTATGTTTTCTCTAAGTGCGAAATAGAAACTTGCTAATGTTTAAGAAAAAGAAAAAAAAATAAAAAGGCTTTTGGTCGACTTACGATTTTCGGCAATTGTATCATTGCGTTATACATCAGTAGACAAAGCGACATGGAGGTCGTTTGGTCTAGTGATGCCTAACTAAAATATCACTTTTAGTGAATGATCACTAGACCACAAGCTATTTTTTGTTTTTGGGTGTGACAATAAAAGCCTTTGTTTTGAAAACTTTATATTACTTAAAAAATTATTCGAAAATATAAAAAAAACCTGAACTCGGGGATATACGGGTTATCTACAAATCAAAAAATGTCTCGTGCTCTCTCATTGCTTCGAAGAGTCGTATTGCTCCTTTAAAGACGATAACGCTTCCAAGGCTGGAACTTATGGGTGCTTTATGGGCTAGTAAGCTCACCACAAAGGTGGTTGATATCATAAAGGATAAATTGCCATCTCTTACCTCTATAAACACGTGGAGTGATTCTGAGATATTTTTGGCATAGCTCAGATCACTAAGTGATCCGTCTCGAAGGACCATAAATGTTGGAGAGGATAAATTTATTACCAAACTTTCCACATGTAAGAGAGGCGTAGTTGAACACCTAATTGCTTCAATTAAGAACCACTGAAGCAATAAAACACTTAAGACGTATTTTTTCTTCGATTTATTTATAGTGAACTTAACGGCTGATTCTACATTGATAATTATCGCAATTCTGATAATACTAAAAAGAGTTATACAAATATCATTAGCTTTACAGTGCTGGGAGGCAGTAACAAACAGAGTATTGAGAGCGACAAAACTGATATACGGTTTAACACAAAACACCGGGTTTACAAGCGCATCTATCCCTTACGCATCACGCACTTTTTGGTATCGACAACATACGACTAAGTTATATAACGCGGGTCAGGGTGGAGAGAGATTATGAGGGAGAGGGTCGCAAACACATTAACACGAGAGCTGCCGATCTGAGCGCACAAGTTGATAAAATTACATACAACTATATTACGATAACAATATTATAAATAGGTTGTTTTTAGAACAATATTACTTAAGAAATTATTCGAAAATATAAAAAAAAACCTAAACTCAGTTTAACAGTACCATTTTCTTAATATTATAATCATATTAAGCAAACATAAATCATCTCGTACCTCAAAGTCTAAGTCTCCATCAAATTCGTCAATGATATCTTCTACTATATTGTTACTGAATGTAGAGCGGTAAAGTGTTTTGCATCATTTGGTATTAGATGCATTAAAGATCTTAAGTCGTTAAGCTTAGGCACAGACAGTAGCTTGCCTATGGGCCAAAGAGAAATCAAGTTGTCACTTAGGGATTGCATTGCAACGGGCCGTCCTTTTTAAAGTTTCTTGTGAAGATCAACTTTAACTTCACTAGTATTAAAATCGGTTTTCATAGAAATACTCAGTGATTTATTCTTTCTTATTTCAATTTGTCTTGTTTTAAGCCAGCTTACCCTACTGTTTTTACGTCTGGTTTACGGTTTGTAATCATAGTTTCCAACTTCTGTGTTTCAACGAATTATTTTTTTTTTCATTCTGTGAACTATTAATGGGTTTTTTTACGGGACTTTTTTATCACTGTTAGGTAATCATCAACGGTATATAAACGTTATTGAAATTTTAGGACACTTTTAATATTTCCAATATCACTATCATTGGGTAAAAAGCTATGACCAGGAAAGTGATAACGTAATGTAATTTTTTCAATGATTCGATGAGTTTCTAAAATGGTTCTCAGAATTAAAACTATTTTGATGTTGCGGTTTTGGCCGCCACAAGAGTCTGACCACAAAATTACATGTTTTGCAGAAGTAACATTTTCTTCAATATGTTTCTTAAGACAACTGCCAACTTCCTGGGCTTCCCTACCAGCTTCCCCTTCTATCCAAACAAAACAATGACCTTTGTTATCTTTGCCGCTATAGATACCAATGTAGTAAATATATAATTGACGCTTATAATATATGATATTTGTTTGGATTCTCGGAAGGGGGAGAGTTTTTTCTAAATCAAAACAAAAGGTTTCCACTTCTGGTTTATCGTTGCTCATCTTCATGTCTAGCTATCTTCTAGATTGTGCATTTTCAGCTTCTTATAAATGCACACTTTTTTCTGCTGTTAACTTGCTTAATTTTTCGTTATCTAAACCATTTTTAATTTCTAATTTTAAACAATCACATCTTTTACAGTTATCTTTTTTCAACTTTTTTCTTTGAAGAATAAATCGTATTAAAAATATTTTTTTTTAAATGAAAATTTAACAGAATCATTGTGTGCTTCTTCAATATACAACTCATATATTTTACTTAATGCTGTGTCTACTGTTAGGTATTTTCTTCATGTGTTAGCTCTTCTATAATGTGACTTGTACTTGGGGAATTCCACCCATCTATTCAATTCATCTTTTCTTGTTATTAATTGGTCGCCATTCCGATTTCTGCATTGTCTTGTGGTTACTTTAAATCATTTTCTGTTGATGTTAACTTTCTTATAGAATGTTCAGAATTCTTTCTCTCTGTTGAGGTTTTAGGTTTCTTATTTTGGTGGTTTCGGTTTTTTTCTTTTGTGTCTCCTCTTTTCTTCTCTCTTCTCTTTGTCTGGTAATTCTCGGGTAAGCACCTTTCTGTAGGCTTCATTTTTTCTTTTGTTTCATTCATGCATTCATCGTCAAACCAATGATTTTACGGGCACAAATTTTTTTTCCTATTTCATCTTTCACTGCTGATTTAAAGTTTTCCTTTATTCTGGTCCAGAATCCAGTAGGAGTCTATATCTGCCTGGCGTTCTTCATTTACATTTTTATTCCTTAGCCTGTTGGTGATGTTTTCCGAGTACCGTTCTGCAGTTGTCACATCTCTTTTTGTCACAGCTTTTGCACATTCCAGTTTTTTTTGTATCCATTTTATTTTCGTTGCTGTTATTTAAAATTCTAGCTCATAATGTTGAGATCAGTAGGCAATGATCTGAGTCTATGTTTGCACCTCTATAACTTCTGCAGTATATTACGTCTATTCTATGCCTTGAGTCAATTAAGATGTCATCAATCTGACTCGTTGTTCTTTCATCAGGAGGGGTTCAGGTTACCTTATATATGTTTTTGTGTTCAAAATAGGTGCTAGCGACTGTCATACTGAGTACTGCTGCCAAATTTATCAGTCGTAATCCATTATCGATACTGATATTTTGTAGGCTATGCTTTCCTATCGTAAGTATGAAAACTCGCTCATGTCTTATTCTTGTATTATGTCACCTAATACAATCTGTGTACGTCTGTACGAAATTTGAAAATGATTCTGAGGTATCTCCGTCTCCAACAAACGATTTCTTTAGTATTAGCAAGAGTTTATTCTGTTCCATACCAAGTCCACTTAAACTTAAATTTGCTTAGATTTTTTTTATAGTTTTGTATGTCTCATTTTAAGGAGGTATGGATCTTCATTGATGGGATCTAAAACTTTCGCAAGTGTTGGTATCTCTTTTTTAATATAAATCTCATGAAGTTTTCTGCTTAATCCGCTTTTAAATTGTTCAGTACATTTAACTTTTTTTACCCTCTGCATCGTTGTTTGGATGTGTAGCAACACCACTTTTTATTTACTCGTCTTTTTAAGTGTATCCTCAATAGAAACCGAAGTATCTTCCATTCTTAAGTAAGTATAAACATTCCTTATAATTAATTTTACATTACCTGATAACGTCTAATTTTAAACATCGAAAGTTTAATAATTTTCCCAATTTGTTTAATTTTAATGCATAATAGTCGCTTTTATAGATTAACAACAAACAACTGCAAAAATATGTAGTAGAGTAGATACCGAAATTATACCATTACATAATATTATTTTAAAGAAATATTTTTAAATTTCCATTTTATGTAGGTACCCTCTTAATAATAATATAGGTACACATACCTGCAACTGATAAAAGATGATAAATAAACGTTTGCTTTTGTTCATTGAAGAAAATAATCTGATAAATGCAGCACAGTCGGGATTCAGACCCAATCGAAGTACGATGGATAACTTGGTACTTCTTCAAACAGAAATAACCCAAGCTATATCAAATAAGAATGACAGCATCATAGTTGCTTTAGACTAAAAAAGTGTCATCGACACAATACACAGAGCTGCTATTATTAGAAAACTGGAGCAACTCAATTTAACGGGTAATATTCTTATCTTTATAAACAATTTCCTACAAGAGAGATCATTTAAAGTAGTTGGACGGGAAATTCAAACGGAAAAACATCTACATGACATATCTCATAAAATGGAGTCCCCAAGGCTTAGTCCTCAGCCCCACGCCATTCCTTCTTAGCATTACCCATATAAACTCTCTTGTTCTTCCTCCAATAAAATACTCAATATACGCAGATGATCTTGTTCTTTATTGCCAAGGTAAAGTTACAAGGAACACATGCTCTTTACTACCAAAACACTCTTAACAATCTCCATAACTGGTCTACTAAAACTGGAGTTAAATTTTCATCTGGAAAATCTAAAGTCATAAACTTCTCTAGAAGACATCACACTCATCCTCCTCTACTTCACCTAAATGGATCTCCTCTTCAAGTGGTTGATAAACACAAATTATTAAGAGTAATATTCGATAAAAGACTCACATGGAGAGATGAGATACAGAATACAAAAACAAACTGCCTCAATAGAATCAATATCTTAGAAAGTCAAACTCATCATCAATGGGGGGCAGAAGAGAAACTTCTCTTAAGAATTTACAGAACATTGATCCGCTCTAGGTTCGATTTCGAAAGAATTCTCTAGATATCTGCTTCCGACACTCACCTTAAAAGTCTAAATACAATTCACAACATTTCTTTACGCATTAGCCTCGGCCACTTTAAATCAAATCTTTCTGAAAGTCTTTATATAGAATTATTAAAATTTCCACTTTTTATAAGACGGCAACGTTTACTACTGTCTTACTCTCTGGAATTTCTGCTAATCCAAAAAACCCAATAAATAAACTAAATAATACTCCCCACCCTCTCCCACATAATAGTCACCCTCGAGCACATTCTCTCTCACAAGTTTTAAAAACTTGGATAAAAGACACAACTCTAAAACTCACAACTCCGTTTACTACGTCTAGAATTCCTCCATGTTAGAAAAAGCTTCCTTACCAGCTTGAACTTATACAAAAAAGAAGAAACGCCCAGAACTCTTTTGGTACAAGCATTTGAGTAACTTATGCAGACACAGCGTTATGACAAAATTATCCACACAGAAGCATCCAAAGAAGAACAAGCCGTCGACTGTGTCGTCAGTACCTCAAACACAATAGTAACATCATATCGGTTTTCTCCCAGATGCAATGTACACACAGCCGAACTGTACGGAATACTCAAGGCATTAGACCCGCTCATTGCTAATGAGAAATCATTAGTAATATGCACCGATTCTTTCTCCGCAATAGACACAATCAGAAATATATACTCCATACATCCCATTGTACAGTGCATCCACAGTATCTGCAGTAACAGCAGTCAAAAAATGGTGCAAATGGTAAAATTTTCTATTATATAGCAATAAATTTGATGGTTTTTTGATCGTCCCAAGAAAACATTTTTTAAATTAACAAGTTTAAAATTAAAATGATTAATTTTTATCACCAACACAACAAGTCCGACAATTCTCTGCTAGCTACTGGCATGCCCGTAGCGGTAGCGCGCGTTCACACATGCCAGTGACACTCCCCACGCATGCGCCTTGCATCTTACAGCATGCTACTAGCAAGAGAAATCAAATTCTTTACGATTAGCTAGCATGCCAGGAACTAGCATACCAGTTAACGTACACACTTGCCAATTTGGGGACAGTAGCTGGAGCTTGCTAGGTACTGGTATGCCATTGTGCGAGTAACAGCCATGTGTATCTCTGGCTTATACTGGCAAAGCGAAAAAGCAAGATCGTTTTTTACACATGCCAGTACTAGTAAACAATCGAATGGTTTTCATAAGTACTTGTTTTGTAATTATTAAGGTATTCGGAATGAATTAAACAAGCAAATATTGCTGATGACTATAGATATTGTTAGAAATTTAATAACGTATTTGAAGCGGAACTCGAAAAAGAGAAAAATTTGAGATTTGGGTGTGTAAGCATTGTCACGGGCTATTTTATTTTTATATAGAGATAATTTAGACTTCCAAAGACACTTCAATTCTCTAAATATAGCAATAAATTTGATGGTTTTTTGCATCACCCCAACGAAACATTTTTTAAATTGACAGGTTTAAAAATAAAACGAATAATTTTTATTACCAACTTAACAAATTTGACAATTCTCTGCTAGCAGTGACACTCCCCACGGATGCGGCTTGCATCTTACAGCATGCTACCAGCAAGAAAAATCAAATTGTTTGCGATTAGATAGCATACCAGTTAACGTACACACTTGTCAGTTTGGGAACAGTAGCTGATGCTTGCTAGGTACTGGTATGCCATTGTGCTAGTAACAGGCATGTGTATCCCCGTTGATTTATTTTTTGTTGACATTTTATTAAAATAAATCACTTTCGTACTACAAATGTGTATTTATTATTAGATGTATAGACATAAATAAATCTGTATCAAACTTTCTATATTGACAAACAAACTTCAAGATTCTTAAAAATTTCTTTCTTAAAGTACAGATTTTAGGAGTTCTCTGATGCATGGTACAACCTGTTTATTCCTGAACGTTATTTGCCACTAGTAATCATTTATCAACAATATAATTAAACCAAAGGGAAATCTGTCCTACTAAAGCGTAAACAAATCCTACAAACATTAATGATCTCATAGATTGTAAATTTAGCTGAACAGGTTATTTGATGACCTAAAAGATATTCTACATATAAGTTTGAGGCTCTTAGAGAGGCTTTAGCGCATGCTGCCGAGCTTCTTTTTCGTTACTCATCTTCCATGTTTGATTTGGTTTTCTATTTTTTAATCATTGTTATACTATAAAAAGCTAGGTCTAAGAATGTCTCGGCAGAGCCAAGCATATTGGAGAGGGCAAATGATACCTTGTAGTGTCGTCGATAGCTGGAATTAAGCTGTCGTTAGCTTCCGTTCGGTTACGATTACGTTACACAATAATGTTACCGACCCTTAAGTGGCTCTTTATTATATCTAATTCTCACAACTTTAGGAGAAGATAATGGTGTACTACTGTTTTCTTGGATCTGTGAGAAGGGATGACCATAATATTATGTTATTTATCTATTTTCTATTCTCTGATATCTAACTAAGACTGTTTAGCTAATTGCATAAATCTGTACAATAAACATAAAATTAAATTTTATTAAATTCCTAACTGTTTTAATAACGTATTGTTTTTATTTTAGGTAAGTTCATACTGGTTTATGCTTAGATCTTAACAAACAAGTAAGTTTTTCTTTTTTTTATTTGCAATCTAGTGTTGTGTCAATCGTTCATTTTACAAGGACCGAATCAATCAGTGACCGACTCTGAAAACGATCGTATCATTTTAATCGTTCGTTCATTTTAATACTTTTCGTTGCCGTTTAAAACAAATAACAAGTACCCGATTGATTGAGCTGAATCGACAGAAAATCGGTAGTATTGCTTACCGTATTTCATATATGTATATTCACCTTTATTGTCCTTCATAGACTAGAAGTTCTAGTTAGATTCTAGAAGAAATATTCGAGAAGCTAGAATTTATTGTGTTTTTGTTTTTAGTTCCTTAGTGTCACTCAGAAATAATTTTACAAGAGGTAAAAAAGATAGAAATTAGACTTACTCACAATCTTGATTGTGAGTAAGTCTAATTTATTTCTTTTTTGCCTCTTTTAAAATGGACTCACACAAGCAACACATTCATGATTTAAATAGTTATACATTTATATGAAAATATGTGCTACATCCAAATATAAATATTTATTGTCATTGTGCAAATTTTAATTTTGCGATATTTTACGATTTTAACTACCCAATAACTTTAACAGCACAAGCGAAAGCAATAGCTTGGCCCAATAGAATATTTTTCACCTGCAATAATCCCGGTCTGTAGCTAAGTCGCTGCCTTGCACGCAGTTCTTAATTCAACATGTAGTATTTTAAGATTTCAATCATTCAAACGAACGCAATCATTTAGCCGCATGGCATATATCGATCCTCGTCGCAAGTGAGGAACGACAGAGGCCGAGAACCGAAGAGTATTGGCTGTGCGATTTTGTTTTAGTTCGATCGGCGTGTCAGCCGTCGATCAATCGATTTTTGTCACCGCACGATCGAATAGTTATAAACTATCGGGATTCGGTCGTTCAATACTTTGAAGTGATTGAATCAAAACTAACGAATCAATCGCGATTGATACAACACTAATTTGCATATATGCTCCTACATTGCCTTATTTTAATCATTTTGGATGTTACCCCTGTGTTATAAAACAAGTTGGTTAGCGATAGTCTTGCCCAATGGCGAAATACTCGAGTCATTCGGTCTATTCACCTGTCAATTTTATTGGACTGAACCGATTCATTGAAATTTGGTGAATTAATGGGAACGTGCTCAGATAACAAAATTTATACAACGCCGATATGTGCTTCCGCCCCAGGGGTGGTTGCGACCCCTTCTCAGAGTTGTAAATTTTTTTGCTCAAAATAGTTACGAAAATCGATAGAGCATTAAATAATAAGCAACTTTGGTTTCATAGAGTTTTTTCAGAAAGTCAATGCTTCCACACGGAAAATGAAATTCCTGTCGTTGGCTGTATACCATCAATTACAAAACTTTATTTAGAATCCTTTATAAAAGGTATATAATTCATTATATAATTATATACCTTTAATAAAGAATTTTTGATAAAGTCAATACTGTTTGAGCTATTTATGGTTGAAAACAAGGAATTTTTATTGAAAAAAGTCACGTTTATTAACGGTTTTTCACGGATAACTCAAAAAATATGCCTTTGATCGAAAAAGAATGCAATACAAAAATGAAGCTTATAAAAGAAAAGTGAGATATTCTAGATACAATACAAAGTGAGATGGTCGGTGAAAGAAGACATTTTTTGCGAATATTTGAATCAATGTATTCAATGTTAAATTGTAAAAGAAGAGTTGATTTTTCGGGGTTATGATATTAACGTTTTTTATAATCCATGAAAAGACCTTTAAAATAAGTACTACAAAAAGCCATATGCATGTAAACTCGGTAAGTTCGAGCTCGTAAAAGATTGACTCTTCGAATATTTTAAAGAAGAAAGGGCAGTGTAATTAACCTAATATCCACCAGAATCAAAATTAATCGTTTTCCTTCTATATTACAATTTATTTTAGTGTTCTTCATTAGATCCAGGAGATCTATTGGTTTAAAATGCATTATTTTTGAAAAAACTTATAATAAATTTGTTATGTATATTATATATCTTATATATCTGTCTTGAAAATTTCTAAAAAATTGTGTTTTTTTTTTAAATAACTTATTATATTAACTATAATGTCTTCTTTTTCTTCTGCTTTTTAATCGTCTTCCTATTGGGGTACCGTCTCTTGCCGTCTTTACTACTCTATTTGTTGTCATTCGACTTATATGATCGTTCCATTCTACTCTTCTATTGTTTACCCAGTTCTTGATCTCCACCTTGCATCTACGTCGTATATCTGTACTTCTGGTACTATCCCATAGTGTCGTATTATCAATATTTTTAAGTGTTTTCATTTTTGTTGTTTCTAACATCCTTTTTGTCATCTCTGTGTCAGGTCTTGTTTCTGCCGCGTATGTCATTATTGGTCTGATGACTGTTTTGTAAATTCTGCCTTTCATTTCTATCCCGATATGTTTATTTTTCCATATTGTTGCATTCGGGCAGCCTGCAGCTCTGTTTGCTCTATTCACTTGATCTTCCACTTCGGTTTCGAGCTTTCCGTGATATCCGCTAGATAATGTGATACCTAGATATTTAAACTCCATCGCTTGTTCTATTATCTGACCTTCCAGCTGCAATTTACGTCTTAGTAAATTTGCTGTTGTAACCATTCATTTTGTATTTTTTTGGGGAAATTAACATGTTAAATTTTCTGCCGGTTATATTAAATTGATGCAGCATACGTTGTAAATCATCTCCACTTTGAGTAGTATTGCGTTCTGTGCATAGCAGATTATTTTAAGTTGTTTTTCTTTCATTTGGTATTCGTTTTTAGCTTTTACTTTTTTTTATTATTTCATCCGTAATCAGGCTGAATAATAGAAAACTCAGAGAAACTCTCTGTCTTATCCCATTGCCAGCTTCAATAGGGTCGGTGAGTTCTTCTTCTACTTTTACTTTTATTGTATTGTTTTGGTAGATATTTTCGATCATTTTGATTATTTTTAGAGGTATCTCTCTTGCGTACAGTAAGTGAATAACGACTTTTAATTTGACTCGGTCAAATGCCTTCTTAAGGTCCACGACACATAGATATGCCGGTTTGTTGTATTCTAATAATTTCTCTTGTACTTGCCTTATTATAAATATAGCGTCGGTGCATGATCTTCCCGACCTAAAACCTTGTTGTTCTTCTGCTGGTGTTCTACTTTCATTCAGTTTATTTGTTATCACTTTGGTTGTTAATTTTTGGTGTTGTGTTTAATAAATTAATTCCTCTATAATTTTCCGGGTCCGATTTATTTCCATTTTAAAGATATTAGGATGCTTGATCTCCATTCTTGAGGAATTCTGTTTTGTTCTATTATTTTTTGGATTAGTTTTAATAGTTGTTTGGTCAGATATGGTCCTCCGTACTTTAGGAGTTCGTTCGGTATTCTGTCCTCTCCTGGTGATTTTCTAATTTTTAATTTCTTTATTGCTTCATTTACCGCTTCCTCCTCAATATTTATTTCTTCGTTTGTCGTCATCTCTGGTGTTGGTGGTTCATTATCGTCACCTTTAGCAAATATGGATCGAAAGTAAACTACCCATGTTTTCTTCTGAATGTGTTTTGTTTTTATTAGTTCGTTCATCTCTTTTCTTTGTCCTATGATCATTCTACATATTTCTTTTTGTGTTTCGTAGAAGCCGTGTTCCATCTGTTTTGAAAGCTCTGCCAGTGTTCCCTTTTTATTTGTCTAACTAAAGTATTCGTTTCATTTCTGATTCGTTTATCGTGGTTGTACGCCTGTTGTGTTTGTTGTGTTCTGTATTGTAAAAAGGCTTTCTTTTTTTTTCACATTTTGTCTTCACTTCCTCTCCAAATAATGGTGTTTTCTTTTTTGATATGTTAGTGTTCGTTACTTTCCTCTCTCCAAGTGATTCTGTTGCTGCGTTAATTATGTTATTTTTGAGTTTTTCCCAGTTTTCCTTGATGTTATCGTATTCTAATATTTCATTCCCAGCTGTCTTCTCTAATATTCCTTTCCTGTATACGCATTCAGTAGATTCCGGAACGTTAAAGTCCCCCAATATTATTATCTTTTCTCTGACTTGATCTACTACTTGTTGTAATTGGTCATAAAATGCTTCTATTGTTGTTTGAGGCTTGTTATTTTATAGGCCGCATACTCCGATGATGTTCAGGTCTTCCTTCTCCATTCTTATCTTTGCTGTTACTATTCTTTGTGATATGTATTGACACTTTTTGATGTGATTTTGGTATATTCGGTGTATTAGTAAGGCTACACCTTCTTTGGCCCTGTTTTCTTTTGCTACTTCACTGTAGATTAGTTGTATTCACCTAATTTTGAACTATAATATGTACGTAAAAGCTAATACCGATTAAAAAGTATATCTTGGTGTGAACTCCCTCTGTTTCGAGTGCTTCAAACTAAATTTTTTTAAAATTAAAGAGTAGTTTGTCTTTCGAATGATCCTAGCTTTGTAGCCCTTGAAATTACCTTTTAAATAGGTATGTATACATATATGAAAGCTTGAAAATTAACTGACTTATTGAAGAAAGACCATTAATAATTTTCGGAAGATAAATTTGGATGAAAAATATACGTATTTTAATGTATATCTCCAGTACGCATAATAGTTTTGCAGATGAATATATTGGGACCAACAACTGCATTTTAATTTATAAAAATGATACGATCCGTTCACCGTACTTCAAAGGGCACGTTAAGCCGTCGGTTCTCCTGGGATAGTCTACTTCGATACTAGCTCCTTGAAACAGTGGTCAAGATGTAAATGGTACCAGAACCTATCTATTTTTAAACCAAATTTAGTTTTAATGTTGTACTCGTCTTTAGAGGTGATTTTTAAGGGGAAGTTATCTAAATGGAAAATTAAAATATTTTATACTCCAAATAGACATTAAGTATTCTTTTTGTATAAAAGGAAACTATGGATTAAAAGTTAAACAATGCATGAATTGTTATTGATTTGAATTTATGGGTTAGGCATTATATATTGTAAAAAATAATTTTTTAACGTTATTTACGTCATAAGCAGTGGTTTCTAAGTGTTGAAAATTGGTATTGAAGTACAAATATGTTTATTTTACCTAGTTCAATCAGATTTTAATGCATAAAACGTTTAAATAGGGGTAGTTTTAACCACTTAAAAACAAAAGCATAATTTGTCTATATACACTTGCGTGCATAGAAATCGGCCCACTGTAAACTTTTGACTTTAACTATATTTTTTTCAAGAAATATTCATCAGATCACAAAAACAAATATACTGTTTGAAAGACAATTTAATATGCTTTTTTGTGAGTATAAATTTATCAAGAAGGCTTATTGTTTACATGCGTAGTAACCGGTAAACAAATGAAACGTGTTTATGTGGTGATTGTCACGAAAATAACAAATTTGTCTAATTGTAAAAGTATTGCCTTTGCAAGTGAAATTTGCATATTATTCGTTTTTCATAATCTCAGCAGTGTTCAGGTGTGTTAGTTTAATGCATACTACACCACAAAAAGCCGCCCAAGTTATTGCTCTAATCGAAAATGGACTTAGTCAGCGAGCTGTTGCTAGACAATTGGATATGACACGCGCAGCGGTTCGAAGAGTGTGCCAACGTTATGAGGAGACTGGATCCTTTCATAGGCGACCTGGAACAGGCAGACGGCGATGTACAACCGCTCGTGATGACCGCTTTATTGTGTCAACAACATTAAGAAATAGTCACCTTAATGCCGTTCAGGTGCAACGACAGCTCCGTGAGGTGCGAAGAGTGGCTGTTAGTCAGTGGACAGTGAGACGAAGACTGCGGGAAAATAACCTGACCCCTAAAACACCTGCGATTGGTCCAAAACTTACTCCAGCTCATCGGCAAGCACGCCTGCGTTTTGCACAGGATCATCGGAATTGGACGTTGGAACAATGGGGATCTGTTCTGTTCTCAGATGAGACCAAAATATGCCTCTATGGTAGCGGCCGAAGAAGGAAAGTGTACCGGAGACCAGGAGAGAGATTTGCAGAATGCTGCTTTGAAGAGCAGAGTGCTTATGGGGGTGGTTCCTGCATGATCTGGGGTGCAATTTCTATAGGAGCACGAACCGATTTTGAGTTCATTTGTAGGGACGACCGTGTTCACGGTAGAAGAGGTTTAACGGCTGCCAGATATATCGAGGAGATTTTAGCAATTCATGTGGTACCTTACGTCGACTACATTGGAGACGAATTTATCTTTATGCATGACAATGCAAGGGCACACACCGCAAGTATCGTGCAAGATTACATTGCAGAAGTCGGTTTTCAGGTTATAGACTAGCCAGCAAACAGTCCTGACCTAAATCCGATCGAACATTTATGGGATGAGCTAAAACGAAGAATTCGAGCTAGACTTCATATCCCAGACTCGATCCCAGAGCTTATTCTTGCAGCAGAAGAAGAGTGGCTTAACATCCCACAAGCAACAATAGCAAACTTGATTAGATCTATGCCTAATCGTATGAGAGATGTTATTAGGGCAAGAGGAGGTCATACCCATTATTAAAAAATTAAGTGTTAAGTTTTAAATTGTTAATAACCCTATTTATGTTAATAATAAAAAAGCTTAATTTGCTTAATGAATTCATTTCACTATGTTAAACATAGGAAGCCGAAATAAGTTTTCATAAATTTATACTCACATTAAAGCATATTAAATTGTCTTTCAAACAGTATATTTGTTTTTGTGATCTGATGAATATTTCTTGAAAAAAATATCTTGAAAGTCAAAAGTTTACAGTGGGCCGATTTCTATGCACGCAAGTTTATAAAGGAGGGTAACTTAAGCTTAAAACCAAATTTCAGCTAAATCCATGCAGTCCGACAGAATTGGGAAGTAAGGTCCTATTTTTCACCCGAGTTGCTGTACTAAAATAGGTTGGAGGATTTTGGTAACACGGAAAGTGTAGTAACATTCCGCCAACGGTCGCCAAAGCTTCATTTGTTGTCTACTATGATTCATCCAATATTTTTAACCCTACTGTACCATTCGAGTCAATTATGCCAATGTACTGTTCGGGTCATTATGACCCAACTATGGTTTACGGTCCTTAATCGAAATAAAATAAGCTAATGGTGCTAAACAAAACTTTATTAACCAAAAATTCTAGTTACTTAAACAAAAATTATGTTGCTAATGTAAATTAAACCTTAACAAAAATAAAAGACATTTTTTTCTTTCCCAGAAAAGCCTAAGAACAAATACCTACAAAATTTAATTTAGTTTACAACTGGGACAGTAATAAAAAGAATGGGTTTAACAAATATGCTTGTGATATATACAAAATAAAATATTAGTCTTGTTATCGTTTTTAGAGCAAAATTTATAGCGTGCTCATTTAGCAGGCGTAGTTGGATTGTCCATAGACGGTTCACTAGAATTCCATCTTCGCTACTTGCTTCTGTTCGTGTTCTTTTTACTAGTTCTTGTGAATCTTTAGTTCTGGGTAAATTTTTCCTAAAAAGGATAAGTTGTTTCAGTAATGTTTTTCCCAATTCCTCAAGAAAAATTCGCCGTTGGTGTGTGGTGGTGTTCCATTGGGGATTTATTGATGTTTATAAAACGAATGCATTGTAGGCAGAAATGTCCAGCATAATATAAAAAACAATTATAGGCCAGCGATTTGTCTTTCTCTTACATATATATGTACCAACAAGCTGATCTAGAGTATCCACTGCTTCCTTACTGGAATTGTAATCTAAAATAATTTGGGGCTTTTTGCCATTTCTGTCACTAACAGCCTTATCATGAGCAAAGTACTCATAAGAATAACATTTTTATTCTTTTTAGGAATATAGTTAACAACAGTGGTATCTTGCGTGAAGTAAACAGACGAACTATAAACTTCTTTATAGTTCCTTTATAAGATGTCCTAAATTGTATGATGTAAAAAAGTTATCACAAGTAATATTGTGGCTTTCAAATCACTACACAAGCCGCACACTACACGGATTCCCTGATTCCGTTCCGGCGCGGCATCTGTTTTCTTTCCTGTATAGATCTGCAATTTTAGAGCATACGAACTTTTTCTGTCACATAAAGCACAAATAAAGTTTGGTAGATTTTCTACTCATTTTTCTCAAGTTTCACGTATTGCATCAAGTTTATCAGTACGTCTCCTATCTTGTCTAGTAGTCTTGTTATTAAACCGTATTACTTGCGAAATTTTTGTAAATGCTTCCAAGGACATTGTTGCTCGATATACACTACGACCCGTTTCTTCATTCCACAAACTTTTAGTTGATTCGCCATGGGACTTAAAAACTCCAGCTTGAACTTATTCTTGAAAACCGATTTAATCCAAGTCTTTTCAGTTGGTTTCAAAAACACGCTGTCCTTCCATGTTGGTCATATTTATAATTTGGTTTGTAACTATGTTAGAAAAGAGTGTGTCAAATGCATTTTTAATATGGAAAATTCGTTCACATGCGTACTTTGTAACTCCTGGAGCATTATTTATAACATTGGCCGTGGAAAAACGACCGCGTTGATAAGGAGGATCTACAGGATGTTGTACATAGAATGGAACAGCAGAATTATCACTACTTTCTTCCTCACTCTCACTACTTTTATTGTTTTCTGTTTCTGATATGCACTTATCACTCTCTGAAACGTTCGCGAGCTCGCAAAGCTCATCTTCGGTTAGCGTTCTTCGATGCGACATTATCATCATGTAAACATAGACTGAGATTTAAAATGTAAATGAATGCGCTTGGCATATCAGTGTCCTGTGTCCTACACCAGCCTACCGCTTGTCTATCACCCCCACTTCCTTCTACGTGACATGCCCTTCTAAATGACATCGTCGAGCTACACTACACATTTTTGACAAGTTCTAGCTTGCAGAAACTTGTTTCTATTTATAGACATACCTGACTTACAAACTATTAGAAAATATATATAATACTGCCAACTAAACATACGTACCTACATAGATAATTTTTAACGGTTTAAATACGTGGGTCATATTGACCCGAACGTACTATAGGTAACAATTTAATTTGTATCAAAAATATCAGGAAGTTGAGTTTTTATCTCGTATGCAATTAAAAGACCTCGTATTAGGTAATAAAGTCACAAAACACCAAAACGTTACGCCGCGTAATAATTTGCAAAATAAGAAATAAATTTTTTTTGGGTCAAATAGACTCAAACAGCAGGGTTAAAATTGCTCGACTGTATGACTCGCTTAAAACCTGATTTTCGAAATATATACTAGCTTTCTTAATAATCTAATAGGCATTTTTTGACTAAGTATTTATTATTAAAGTGGTAAATGTAAGGGTAATTTATTAAAACATTTTTTATGGATAATAAATATCAAAATATTTTAAAATTTCTAAATGCAACTGCATATAATTTAGATTCAAATTTAGATTTTATAGAAAATAATTAAATAAGTTCTATCCTGTCTTGCGAAACAATCATTAATCTTAATAAGGACGTTGATTGTTGAAATGTCAAGAGGTACTAAATCCCTTTCACTTTCGAGGAGAAAGATCCCCCAAGTTTATATTTTGTTCCTAAGTTTTGATAGACAAGCCCGATCCATTCAAAAAGATACCGATCTTATTAAATTGAGTGGTGACCTGTTGCTGCTAGTTTCGATATTCCATGTGTTTACATCCCGAATCACATCTAGGCGATCGACAAAGCACTATGGTATTGAATAGATGAGGCACATTCTGTCAAATGGAATCTTGTCATAGTATATAGAGGTTCTCTGTCGGTACATCGTCCTTAATAAGTGTAAACATAATATACATCAGAGTCATAATAGCAAGTGGAATGTATTGATTGAAACGACAAGATGATGCAAGGGTGCGAATGGGGGCAGGTGAGATTGGGGGTCGACAGGGTCGGCTTAATGATACATTTAGTTTTAAGTTTCAGATTTAGTGATTAAGTATTCTATATCCACTTTAATGAGAAGAGGGTTTGCATGCAATTTAAAGGTATTAGTCATCGTAACGATCAATATCATTAGATTGGGACTTTAGATGTAATTATTTCTGCTGTTCTATTGGTAGATTGAGCTTTGGTTTCAATATGGCTTGTTAGCACAAGCTTTCGACGGTGACAAAAAATTATAAAACTGATGTGTTGGAAAATAATTGTGATAGTGAACGAAAACAAGAAAATCCTTTAGTATTTTAAAATAGAAACATTTTCAGAAATTTTTTAACAGATTGTAAAATTCAATCTAATTAATAGGTCGACAGAAATATTTGAATCCCCCAAGGTCAGCCTGATAGAGAACTTTCATTACGCGACGTTGTCAGATCAATTGGATTTCAAAGGTTTTTCGGTTTTTCATTTGTTACCTGTTTTACAGAAAAATTGATAACAATTCTATAATGATTTTACATTTTTATTGGACGTAATAAGGAGCACTAATAAGTGATACTGCCGTCTTAAATGTCTAATGTCGTATTTCCGAATCAACATGTCCTCTATTCTTTGATGTGTTTCTCCAACTTTCTTTATAGTTTAATTCTTCTACAAATTTTCGATGAATCTTTTTAAAAGTGGGAACCTGTTATTCAGTGAGATGAAAATTGTATATCTCCCTGCGTAAAATACCTTAGTCACATCCAATTTAATTTTAGATGATTTTTCCTGTCGCTTTTTAAGTATCAGGAATTCAGATCTTCGTCCATTCTGAACGTCTTGACTTTTTTTCACGATTTTTTTTTACACTGGATAAACTAACACCTGCAAACATAAATCCGTTTAATTTGTTTAATTAATTCAATTTCTTGACATTTGATCCTTGATCTTTGTATATTTTGTTAGTTCGAAAATATTTATAATAAGGAAAAGACAGTTAAGATTTGATTTCACGTACAGGGCGCTTGCGCATCCGCTTATACGTATTTCGGCCCAATAGGCCTCATCAGAACGGCTTTCGCAATCGCTCTGAACGTGAAATAAATCTTTTTTGTCTTAGGAAGCAACTCTAACATGGCTTCGTATATACGCAATGTAGCGACATCTGATAATAAAATCGTAGACTAATTTTCGAAACCAAATTCAGAATTTCGCTTAAATCAGTGCCTTCTAAGAATTGCAAGGCAAAACAGACGTTGATAAAGATGTTAATAGTTGTTTACAAGCAAACATAAAATACTAGAAATAATTATTTCTTTGCTAAATATTTTTAAACACACAATGAACTTACATGTCAAAGCAGATACCCGTTCTTTTATCCTATACAACTTAATAAGTAGTGTATTTCCTTCTACTTCCTCCTTAAATTTTAAAACATTTTGTATAATTTTATAGGATTTTGCACTGAGTTCTCGGTAGTTCATTACTTCATGAGTAATGCATTCATTAGTGATCAGTTTAGTAGTGTCTGGGGGCTTGGGAGACTAAGACCTCGGAAGCTCTGAAGAAGACATCGAAGAGGATGTCGAAAGGTTTAACCCGGAAGACTGCTGAGTTTAATATTAATTCCTATAATACTATTAATCTTAGCTCAAGTTTTAATTGTATTAACCACGTAAACCACGTAAACCTTTTGGAACATCATATACAGTGTGTCAATTTTACAGTGGGCTATATCTTACGAACAAAAGGTGATGTCAAAAAATGCTTGAAATTCTAGGATAGTCATCATCATCATCATTTTCATCATCATCATCATCATCATCATCATCATCATCATCATCATCATCATCATCATCATCATCATCATCATCTTCATCATCATCATCATCATCATCATCACCAGCCGTTTTGAGTCCACTGCTGGACATAGGCCTCCCGTAAATAATTCCAATGCATTCTATCTTGAGCACCCTGAATCCAGTTGTGCTGAATGCCCTTGATGTCATCTGCCCACCTTGTTGGAGGACGTCCTCGATTGCGATAAGCATCGTGTCTAGATCTCCATTCCAGAATTTTCTTCGTCCATCTTCCACCTTTTAATCTGGCAACATGCCCCGCCCAGTTCCATTTCAATGTTGTAATCCTTTGAACTGCGTTAGTAACACC
The DNA here is from genome assembly GCF_040954645.1 of Diabrotica undecimpunctata. Taxonomy (NCBI): domain Eukaryota; kingdom Metazoa; phylum Arthropoda; class Insecta; order Coleoptera; family Chrysomelidae; genus Diabrotica; species Diabrotica undecimpunctata. The sequence continues at coordinate 36,473,179 of NC_092807.1, read as the reverse complement.
AGTTTTTCTCCTAAATATTGTATTGTATTTGATAATCTGTCTCTGAGGGATATATTCACATCTCGGCACAGAAATCAATCAGAAGAACTCCGTAAGTAGCGAAATTATTGCACGTATTTCCAGCGGGAATCGTACATACTATGCTAATAAAAGATTGATGACATCGAAATTATTAGACAAAAGAACCAAAATGACTATCTATAGAACACTGATTAGACCCGTAGTAACCTATGGATGTGAAACTTGGGTAATGACGAAAAAAGATAAAGCCCAACTCAGGACATTCGAGAGAAAAATACTGAGGAAAGTATATGGCCCGGTACAAGAGGAAGATGGCACATGGAGAATCAGGAGAAACGACGAGGTTAATGAGTTAAATGAAGGTTATGACATTGTAAGATTTGTGAAAAGTCAAAGACTGTCATGGCTGGGACATGTGCAGAGACAAAGCGATGCAAAAACAACTAAGAAAATGTTACAATGGAAGCCCATAGGAAGGCGAAAAAAAGGAAGGCCCAGAACGAGATGGTTGGATGACGTGGAAGACGACCTGAAAACAATGAACATAAGACAATGGAGAAGAAGGGCACAAGAGAGATCTGAATGGAAGGACATAGCCAGACAGGCAAAGACCCATCCAGGGTTATGATGCCAAAAGAAGAAGAAGAAGAAGAGGGATATATTCAGCATTGACCACTCCATCGCTCTCTATGCCACTTGTATTTTATTGATTACTTTTCTGGTAAGGCTCAATGTGTCTGCTCCATACGTTAGAACTGGTAGTACACATTGATCAAAGACCTTCCTTTTCAAGCACATAGAAATATCTGATCTAAAGACTTCTCTCAGTTTTCCGTAGGCCGCCCATGCCAGTCCTATTCTCCTGTTTAGCTCCGTTGTTTGATTATCTCTTCCTAATTTAATCTCGTGGCCCATATATTTATAGCTATACACCTGTTCAATTTGCGTGCCGTTAGTTGAGATGTTTTTTGCCAGTACTAGGTTGGTCGTTGGTGTTTTGGAGAAATTAATTTTAAGTCCAACTCGTGTACACCAACTCTGAAGATCTTGAAGAAGCTGGCAGGCATGATCTACCCGGTCTGCAATAAGGACTATGTCGTTTGTAAATCCCAAGTTGTTCAGAAATTCTCCATTTATGTTGACTCCAATATTCTCCCAATTATTGTTTCTCATAGCACTCTGCAACAAAGCGGTGAATAGCTTAGGAGAGATGGTATCTCCTTGCCTAATACCCCTCTCGAAGTGAAATGTATTTGTGTTGCCATAATATCTTCTAACTGCAGCTGTTGCGCTATTATATATATTCCGAAGAAGAGTTGTGTACCTATGATCAATACTGCACTCTGTAAGAGCTCTTAACATGGAGCTATACTGGACTAAGTCAAACTCTTTCTCAAAGAATAGTAAGGGGGAACTAAAATGACATGACATGAAAGAGAACTCACCCCCATCAACCCCCTAGGCCCCACCCACCACAAACGAAAAAGTTTAAATTTCAAACCCCTACTTGTGATACATCATTGAAAAGACTATAAAAAATGCTATCCAGTGGTATAAATAATATTTATACAGGGTGAAGCAATAATTGAAAAACTTTGACTTAAATGGAAAATTAAATGAGGTTTTTGTTAAAATACAAATTTGTTAAAAATGTCAATTAAGTAAATGTACAAAGTGGGTTCCGGTATTTTGTAAACAATAATACCGCCTAATTTCACTTACAGCCTTATTTACTTACAACTTTGGCGAATGTTGTTTTAGTAATAGCGCGACATGCTTGCATAATTCATTCTCGCAATTCCCCAAGTGACGCAGGTTGAATTTTATAAACAACTAACTTGAGATAACCCCATAGAAAAAAGTCGGGTGGCGGTGAGTCTGGTAACCTCGGTGGCCACTCAATAGGACCTCTCCTTCCAATCCATTTGTTCGAGTAATTAGTATCCAACCAGTGCCTAACTGGAGCTACATAGTGAGGAGGTGCTCCATCTTGTTGGAAGTGCAGCAAATCATCGTCTAGAGCTAGGTTGCCTTGATCGTCCCTTTGGTTCTCTAATTCATGCACAATAAAAGGTTTGATGGTATTTTCCAGCATATCGAGATAAATGTCGCCACTTAAATTACTGGGTTTAAACAAGGGGCTAATTATAGCATCGCCTAATATTCCTGCCCAAACATTCAGTTTTTTGGGATATTGAGTGTGACCTTCTCTGAATCGATGCGAGTTCGCATCACTCCAGTACCGACAGTTTTGTTTATTTACTTACCATTCAGCATAAAAGTACATTCATCAGTGAAACAAATAATTTTTAACATTCTCGGTTCAACGCGAATTGTCTCAGTCATGAGTTCACAAAACTTAATTCGTCGATCTGGATCATCATCGCCTAGTTCTTGAAGAATTTTTGTTTTTACGGGTGGAACTTATGTAATTTCATTACCTTTTGAACCGACCCATGTAAAACTCCTGTCATTGCATATACTTGACGTGTTGATGCAGTAGCCTATATTGCAAAATTTCCAACGACTTCAATTTGGAATGCTTCATTCTTCATGCTTCATTGCACTGATCCGTTTCTCTAAACTTTTTAACTAAATCGCGAAAATACACATGACTTACATTTTTGTCCGGATGCCTTCCATGAAATATTAGAGCTGTTCGTAAATAACACTGCTTGTGGGAGGCAAACATGAAAATGATCTCCACTCGTTCAGGTATATTGAAAACCATCGTGACAACTACAGCTGAATGACATTACCGATCGTACAAATGATAAAAACTAATGACATTTAAAATTCTTAAATAAACCAAAAATTATTGAATCTTACAAAACCCAAAAAAACAGACGTTTTAACTTGTTTTGCAAAACGGCAAATTAAGTTTTTATAACAAAAAAAAATTCCGACTGGAAATTATTCCATTAATAATAATAGCCCGGGAGATAGTATTACATATACAAAAGTCATATTAACCGGCTGATATTAACACCCTGTATAATTATTAAACAATAATTCTACAGGGCCATCAACAGAATCAACAAAAACCTCATTAAATTTTCCATTTAAGCCAAAGTTTTACAATTATTGCTTCACCCTGTATAATTATTTAAACTTTTTTGGTTGTGGTGGGTGGGGCCTAGAGGGTTGATGAAGGTATCACACCTGATATAATCATAGAAAATATCTGGTAACACTGCGTATGTACATAAGCAAAATATGGTCTTATAATTTTATTGATTTCGACGTAGCTTTTAAGTTTGGCTGAATATAACTTCATATCTTGATATAATACTGAATATTTGTCTCTAGCATAATATTTCACATATAATCTACTACAATCCTGTCAGTACATGGTTTACGACTGTGTTGGCAGATGTTGTACATACTAAACTTCGCTTTGATATAAGAAATATGGATATTTCAGGTAATGCTGAAAGCAATAAAAATATATTTTTGCTGTCAACTATGTAGAAAGGTAAAAGAATTTCCCAGAATCCTGGAAAACTTCAAATTAAAGTCTTACATACAAACATGTTATAAAGAGCAGAGCAAATATCAACATTATAATTGCATTACCATCTAACAATCATCTGGTGTTTATTAATTAAATTGTGTTATTAGCCGTGGGTAGTAGTTTTAATTTTTATCTGAAGTTGTGAAACTGTTTTTTTGTTACATCTCAAAGTTAAATATTGTACTTATATGGAGTTAAATTACAGCTGATGGTAACGATAACTAGATTTTTAACTAATGGTTGACTTTTCGATTTCCACTCCAGAAATGGTTGTCAAAAAAGACTATTTAAGAATTATCTTAAAAAGAGTGTATAGCCGCAACAGATGTGTTGACGAGGTTAGGTATTGCTTAAAACTAATAACTGATCCACTTGGTCTTATAGACAACAGCCATGCTATGACTGAACAGATATGACGGTGGATTTTTGCCCTATGGAACTTTAAATTCTGATAATTCTCAGTGTTCTGCATTATTAACATGCGCTATAAGCGTTTGTGTGCGAGAGAGTGTTCGCGTATTGTGTATGTGTGTTGTGTGTTGCATATATATTGCGTATGATTAAAGGCGATGTATGTCAGAGTTTCTTAATCCGCTATTGTTGGGATAGTCTCATTAATGACTTCTTCTTAGAGTAATGGCAACCAAAGCCTACTTTATTCTGCTAATGGGTTCGCTACACTTTTTCTTCATTAAGTAGGATGAGGACTGCCTTTTTGATTTTTCTTTTTTTCATGTTTGTTTCTTTCAGGATTATTAATGCATCTTTCCATTGAACTCTGTGTTTATTTTCCCATGCATGATTAAATATCTATGATTTATCAAAGTCCCCCTTAATGTATATATAATTCTCTTTTATCCTGACATATAGACGTCTTGCGGTTTTTCCCACACAGAAATTGTTGCATTCAGAGGTATTTTATAGATGCATTTCTTTGATCTCTCTTGCGTGGTGTTAGGTTTGATTTTGGACAGGATAGATCTGAGTCTATTTATTATTGTTTTAAAAGTTGTTGTGATATTGTATTTATTTCCTATTCTTTTTAATTTTTATGATAAACCCTTTACATATGATATTATTGTCATCCTTCAGTCTCTTCTTGTGGCTGTTCCTGGATTGGTTGTACTGTTTTGTTGTTTTCTGTCTTCTTGTAGAATTCATTGTTTCTAAATGACAGTGGATAGTCATTTTTTGTTAAAACCTTTGTTAGCAGATTTTTTTTTTCTTGAAATGCCTTTTTATTAAAGTTGGTGTTTTAAACTCTATCGTATAATAATTTGATAATTCTTATTTTATTGTTGGTTTTTTTTTGTAAACTTTGTTGCATATCTGGTATTCCCTTTTGTGATAACTACTTCCAGAAAAGAAAGTGAATTATTGGTTCCCTTTTCCATGATAAATTTTATTGGTTCTTCTTTATTGTTGATATCCGTCAGGAATTGATTCAATTTGTGGTCCATGAGGCAAATTAAAAAACACACAATCTACATATTTCCACCATACTGTGGGTTGTTTTTCTTGTTTGTGTATGGCTTAATTACTATGGACAACTATATTCGAGTGATACTACTTATTTATGAAATAAATATTTACAAAAATGATTATGAAAATAGACCAGCTATCAGGTTGGGAGTAATTGAAGTCGCTATAAAGAAAAAAGCACATAAGATAAATCTCCTGGTGTAGATTCAATTGAGAACATTGATGAATATAAAGTAGTTGAAATTTTTATTTATTTAGGCAGCACCGTTGACAACAATCGAAGCTAATAAAAGGAAATTCGACATCAAAATATAGAGATGGGTAGAACCGCTATGTCCAATCTTGCTGAAATATGGAAAAACACACGTAACTAAAAACGTTAAGATCATTTTTTTACCTGCAATCAACTAGCATCGTCATTAAAGACTGGCTAGGCAACCTTACCTTATCTGCAGTCTACTGCACTCCTGGCCAATTAATTAACGAAAACAACTTTAATACCTACTTTAGTTCTCTTGGACACAAATTCCAAACTTATCTAGAAAATCTGACGCCGTTCAAAGATACAAACTATTCTTTATGGAAAGCGACGAGAAAAATAAAAGGTCCACGAGACGCTATACCGCCTTTTAAAAATGCCAAAGGTAAATGGACAAAAAGAGACTCAGAGAAATCCGAGACATTTGCAAAACATCTTTAACTTTAAATCTTTAAAGAACCACTTTATTCTTTTTTTGACGCTCCATATCAAATAGAACTACCAATCTCCCAATTTAACATTAAAGAAGTAAAAAAGATAATAAAAAATGAGATTAATAATTTCATTACAGGTAAAGTCCTTAAAGAACTAACCCATGATTGCTACAGAATAATTACAATGATGAAGGCACTACTTTCCTTTGCAATCTAAAGTGGCACAGATTATACTTATTCAAAAACGAGGTGGCACAGATTATACTCATTCAAAAACGAGGTAAAGATCCAAAAGATGTCAACTCATACCGACCGATTAGACCAAACTAATATTGAAGACAAAGGGTCTTATACCTTACCATCAATTCGGATTTCGTAACCAACACGCTACAATAGAACAAGTCACAGATTATACACAACAATAAGAACCAGTCTCGAAAGCAAGAAATACTGTACTGCAAATTTTTTAGATGCCTCTCAAGCTTTTGACAAGGTGTGGCACACAGGACTTCTTTACAAGTTAAAGAAAAACCTGCCTTACACTTACTTCAAACTGCTTAAATCATGCCTTACAGAAAGAAGATAATCTAGTAAGGTATACTGAAGCCCACATAAAACTGTACCCCATCAAATCTGGTGTACTTCAGGGTAGTGTTCTCGGACCGATCTTGTACCTGTTATATACGGCTGACTTACCAACAAGCAATAACCTTACGCTTGCAACATTTGCAGATGATACTGCTTTCCTAACATCTCATAGTAATCCAGTAATAGCATCAGAGATACTGCAATTACATTTAAACAAAACTAATGAATGTTTTAAACTCTGGAGAATTAAAGTAAATCCCTTAAAGTCCACACACATTACATTTAATCTAAGAAGAGGTATATGTCCATAAGTTAACCTCGATGGATATTCTTTACTTCAAAAAATAGACGTAAAATATCTAGGCATTTATCTGGACAAAAGATTATCATGCGCCAAATATATATGGACGAAAAGACTACAACTAGGAATTCTGTACAGAAAACTTTACTGAATGCTGGGAAAAAACTCACACCTATCGATTGACAATAAGCTGCTGATATACAAAGTTATAATAAAACCCGTTTGGTCATATGGTTTGTAGCTCTGGGGATCAGCTAGAAACTCTAATGTTATGAAAATACAAAGATTTTAATCTAAAACTCTAAGAACAATCGCCAATGCTCCTTCGTATATTCAGAATGACGCCTTACATAAAAATCTCTAGATACTAACAGTCTCTGAAAACTGCAAAAGAATTTCTAAACAATATCAAAACAGGTTGCGCGTGCATCCTAACACCCCGGCACACAATCTTCTCCACAACCGACAAGCAAAGAGATTAAAGCAGTGTGATCCCTTGGACCTACCAAACCGTTCCTGACAGTGCCTACAGTGGTCGAAGCTACACCTTCAACAGCGCCTAACCATTGTGGTCTGTGCTGTTTTCAGTATTCATGTTCGCGTATCTGTGTATGTGCGCGTCCCATCGGTAAACACGCTAATATTTGTGATATGAGGCTTTGATCACTGGAGCTTATATCTCTCTGACATTGTAAAGACAAAGAATTTTAAATCATGAATGTATTGCTTGTGTGAGTCCATTTCAAATAGGTAAAAGAAATAAAATAAGACTTACTCACAATCAATATAATTTTACTACCAAAACGACCGGATTCGCTTTCTACACTTTGCAAAGCATCTTCAGGTCAAACGGTAAATGCTGAAATTATAAGAAGCCCATATTAGTGTGCTGTCTTATAAAGATAAAGATAAAAAAAATACAGTAATTATGCCAATATTAAATGTCTGTGTTTATTAACATGCATAAAATTAATTAAGCAGACAAAGTAAAAACCCACAAATTGGTAAGATATAATCTATTGAATTGTAATAAATTAGTAACAAACAAAATATTACTTACATGTCGGTACAAGAATTATTAGTTAATGATTCGGCAAACATGAAATAGGAATAAGGTATATGTGATTGTTTGTTAAATGAAATTGATGTTTTATATTATTTAAATTATTAAAAGTTATTTATATTTATTCAAGAGATATATTTTAGAAATGTGTGTTAATTTATTGAACATTTTTACATAATAGGACAGTTGTATGACAATTAATGAAATTAGATGTACTATTTTGTGGGTGTGCAATTTCTTTAACTTGTAATTATCAAATTTGCATTTGATTTCTGTTTTGGCAGAAAATTGTGATGTCAGATATGTTAAAATTATTAAAACTAAAACAATTAAGGACAATTAGGGACAAACAGAACACAATTAAAAGGACAAAACAGACATTAAATTTTAAAAAGGGGCACACTTTGTAGGAGAGGAACTGGTAAAATTGAGTTTTTTTTTGTTGTCTACTAGTCTTTTAAGAGGTAAATTTGATAAGCTAATGTAAGTTAAAGTATGACAGTTCTTCTTCTATTTCTTAGTGTTGTAACTAAAATTAACTAGTTTTTGAAGCAAACAGACCTTACTGAAATAGTAGTTAAACATTTAAGTGAAAATTGTAAGCTAATATGTATAATATTGGCATACTTTTAACAATCACTAAGTGAAGTAAATTTAAATTTAAATGTGACAATCAAAATAATTGAAATAATTTCTTATATAAGAAAATTTAAAAAGTCTGAATTACAAAACAAACTTTAGGTGAGTATTTGGTAACAAAATATTAATCCAAATATGTAATAAATATAAAATTTTTTTGAAAAACTTTGAAAACACTTATTGTCGGCGTGGATGAGCCATCTGTAATGGTATGTGTAATTTTTTTTTCATTTTAGTTCTAATATATTAATGTGGAAACTAGAGAAATAGATAAATTGTTGATAGCAAATTTATCAACAAATTCCAGAAATTAAGTGAGTTATTAAATTAATAATGAGGTTGGTAATTCTGGTATATGACAGTTGAGCGCCGGATATGGGCATGACTGCCGGTAAGTGATGTACTAAAAAAACTAAATTTTACCAGTTCCTCTCCTGCAAAGTGATGTAGTGCCAATAAGTCCCCCTTTTTAAAATTTAATGTCTGTTTTGTCCTTTTAATTGTGTTTTGTTTGTCCCTAATTGTCCTTAATTGTTTTAGTTTTAATAAGTTTATCATATCTGACATCACAATTCTCTGCCAAAACAAAAATCAAATGCACTTTAACAAAAATTTGATAATTACAAGTTAAAGAAATTGCACACCCACCAAATAGTACATCTAATTTTCAATAAAAATTTTCAATTAATTAACACACATTTCTAAAACATATCTCTTGAATAAATATAACTAACTTTAAATAATTTAAATACTATAAAACGTCACTTTCAATTGTTTAACAAACAATCACATATACCTTATTCCTATTTCATTTGTTAACATCTCTCCCCTCAAGAAACTTCCTCGGTAATTGTCAGACAGTTACAATAAACCGAAGGTCACCCATCATCAGCAATACAGGATAGTTTGAACTATGTTTCCCGAATCATTACATACTGTAATATTACAGACCTGTAATATTGGCATAATTACTGTAATTTTTTTATTTTTATCTTTATAGGACAGCACCCTAATATGGGTTTTTTTTTATAATTTCAGCATTTAATTTACTTTGTACCGTTTGACCCGAAGATGCTTTGCAAAGTGTAGAAAGCGAAACCGGTCGTTTCGGTGTTCTCGAATTGAGGACCGCTACCCGAACAGCCAAAATAAGTGCACCGAATTACGGACCGAACGAGATTTTAATGAGTAAGGAAGTATTTAATAATAAAATAATATTTCAGATTTAGTTTACCTTGAGCTGTCTTGAAAGGTAGTCCAAATGAGTGAAATTAAAATGATCTTAAGTGAAAAGGGAAACTCGTTACTTGTGTTGGATGGTTATAAGTATCGTTAACGTGAAAAAAAAGTGCTTAAAAGTGGTGAAAAGTTTTGGACATGTACGGTACATAAATGTAAAATTGTTTACGCTAGGTTAGGTTAGGTTAGGTTAGGAATAGGGGAAAGCAATGATGCTATGAATTTTTTGACAAGAAAAAACATTACCTACGTAAGAAATAATATATGTATTACAAGAGACGTCAAATCCAACCGCGTTTACCAACCTGTATTTCCGATGCGAAAGTGTAAATATTAAATGTAAATATGTGTACCTCTTTTATTTTTATAAATAGTAAATGTAAATATGTGCAAAGCTTTTATGTTGAAAATATTGTTTCTTAAATAGGCAATAAATATCTACGCTTATTGGGATCTTGAAGTCTTGGTCCTCAATTCGTGCGATTTTTTCATGTATAAAAGTAAACTATTACTTAAAATTTCATTTTGGTCCTTAATTCGTGTCTGCCCGGTCGTTTTGGTAGTAAAATTAAATTGATTGTGAGTAAGTCTTATTTTATTTCTTTTACCTATTTACAAAGAATTTTACTTATTGTTTTTATTGTGAAACAGATTGTAAAAAATCATAAAGGGTAATAAATAAAAAAAAAATCATTCCTTTACGAAGACTAGTTTTCCCAATATTTAGCTATATTACCTTCAAAATAGGAAAAGAACGGATGAATTTGAGATATAGTCTTAAAGAAAAATGCTTTGAGTTGTTTGGACAGCTAGATCAAAAAATATATCTATTCTTGCGGAGATTAGCAATCCATAATTTTCGTCCAGTCTAATATATGTAAAAATATTAATACTCTTTGGGCATATAACACGCGCCGATAATTGGGAGAGACTAGTAGCCAAAGGAAAAATGGAGGTAAAAAAAAGTCGAGGGCGACAACCAATCTGATAAATTAATAGATCGAGAAGTTATTAAATACAAACTTGGTTATTGCGACATATCTCCAAAAATAAGGATAGATAAACAAATAGCTTAAAAAAAATACCATACTTGAAAAAAACTCAATATTCATAATTACTACGCATTTGTTAAGATATATAGATTGGAAGGAAGTAATAAAATTTATGGACTGTAATCCTTCCATATCATTTTTCTTCATTTCGTTCAACCTACGTAATTTATATGATTTTTGTCCTTTATCTTTTAATTGTTTCCTTAGTTTTATCGACTTTTTTTAAGTTTTACCAATATATATTATGTCCCAATATTTAATTTCTGATGAAACTCTACTTACTCTAGCCCAGGAATACTTAGCGCTCTCTTATTGTTTACTTTGTTTCGTAATCGCTGGAGGTAAAGTTTCAGTTATAAACACAAGTTATAAATTATAAAAGAGTGTTGACAATTAACAACTGTAACAAAGAGTGTTACTAAAAAAGTTCATTTCATTTTATTGACCTCTGTGATATTTGTTATCGCCATATTCATACTACCAAAAAAAGTATCACTAAAAACCAAATGATTAAAATAGAAGTAACGTAATAACGGATATTCGACAACGGTGTTTTCGGTTGGTATTTCCGCTTTTCGTAGGGAGGCGATGAGCCAGTCATGTGGAAAACTTCTGTAACCGGCTGGTGGTGCTGCTGCTGTGATGTCATGACAACCGTTCATGATGAATCCCTAATTATTACACGCCGCCCCCGAAACTTTAATTTCGTCAAAACAAAACAGCGCACCAGGTAGTTTATAGAGGATGGACACATTTCTAGTTTTTTTTAAGAAACGGTTTCTTGTAATGTATTCTGGAAGTGACTTAGTTTAATCATGATTCTGTAGTCGAGAGACTTAAGAAAACTTCTTATATTTTAATAAATACAAAGAAACACTCCGCTACTTAATTCTACATAAAATTATAAAGAATAATTTTTAATATTTTGGAATATAAGGTTAAAGATCATGGTAAAAGCCTTTGACCTTGGGATGGATACTATCATCAATGTAATCGTGCAGTTTTTAAGCAGTCGTGAAGCTAGACTTTAACAACAGATGAATTATTAGGTCATCCAGTTCCATAATTTATTTGTTTAAAGGCTAAAGTCTATTTGTTTGCGACTGACAGCTCATTACAAATGCAAATAGTCAAATAGAGGTTAAGGGTTACCTACAAGGTCATAAACCATTGCAGTACGGATGTATTTGAGACCAATAATGTTTTTTTTTAATTACGATTTATGCATTAATTTATTATACTTTAAAAAAACCCATGAAATTAAAAACTCTACTTAAATTAACACTAATAACCATAAGTAAATATAAAGCACGATATGTGTAAAAGGTGTATCTTATCTAAAAAATTACCTGTATCTTATTTGCTCTCTTTAATTTTTTCATGAAGCGACTTCCCTCTTGTCATAGTAGTACTATTTTTGAATTTATAAGGTATATCTACACTATGGCACGATCGTATCATTTTAATTTGTTGCTGCTAAACTTAAAAACGGTGTGTATTCTCTAAAAGAAAAAACTATTATGTTTACGACTCCCATGTTCATCAACTTTAATTACGGTTAATAATGTAGAGACTATTTGTTCCGGTATGATAGGTGTTAATGAAAGAATCAGTTACATATTTTTAACTGTTAGAAAGTAAGGAAATATTACTGAGCGAAAAAGACATGAAGGAAAACAATTGATGGAAATTGATGACTTTTATAGAAACGTCCTTCGTTAAAAAGTTCATTCGTTTTATATAGACAAGGAGATTCCTACACAACAATATTAAAGGCAATAAGAGATAATACTTTTTCTCACTTTGGGCGAGATATTGCCGAGAAATTGCTCTCTATCTTGAGCTGTTCCTAGTATCGAATGTGTGTCCATGACTGTCCAGTCCCTTACATATTTTAGCCAGGAGCATTTTCTTCTTCCTGGACCTCTACTTCCTTTCACTTTCCCTTCCATTATCAGTCATGGGAAGTTGTATTTTTCTTCTCTATAAATATGTCCTATATAATTCGTTTTTCTGGTTTTTACAATATCTAGAAGTTCTCTCTCAGTTCCCATTCTTCTCAGCACCTCGTTGATGGTCACGTGCTCTGTCCTAGAGATCTTCAGCATCCTTCGAAAAAACCCACATCTCAAATGAATGTTTTTACAAATTGGTATCGGATATCCAACGATAATGTAGAGTTTATTAAGAATTTTTTCGGACGTATGCTACGTCCGAAAAGCGGACGTAGCATACTCTATACAAGCATATATTTCAACTTCGTAGTCAAGATCGTTTGTTATCCAGTAACCAAGATACTTGAATTTTTGTACAGGTTCTATCTGTTTGTTGTAGATATGAATATTAATGTCGACATTTGGTGCTCGTGTAACGGCCATCTCCTTCTCTGGTTATGGCATTCAAAAGTCGTTGCAATTTCTCAGTACTGTCCGCAATAATGATGGTGTCATCTGTGTATCTTAAGTTGTTTACATATTCATCGTTGATTTTTAATCTTCTTCTTTTTCTTCTCGTAGCACTACAACCCGGGGTGGGTTTTGGCTGACTGCACAACTTGCTTCCATCTTGAACGGTCGTCCATAATAGTTGGGTCAGTGGGCAGCCCCATTGTTCTTAGATCTGACCATATATTGCCTCTCCATCGCATTCGTGGACGTCCTAAGGGTCTTCTTCCTGTGGGGGCTTCCTCCCATATTAATTTGGCAAGGCGGTTATTAGGGAGTCTATTGACATGGCCAGTCCATCTAAGACGTTGGGATTTAATCTCTATACATCTGCTTGACCTCAGCATTCGTTCTCATTCGGTATTGGTTGCTATTAATGTCGTGATAAGGCCCAAAGATTCTTCTAAGGATTTTTCTCTCAAAACATCTAAGTTTTCTGTCAGTTTTTTTGGTCAGGGTCCACGTCTCACACCCATACATGAGCACCGGTCTAATCACCGTTTTATATATTTTAATCTTTGATGTTCGTGTTAGGCTTTTAGATTTAATAGTATTGTGGAGGCTGTACATACATCTGTTTTTTATCCTTCTGTTACATTTTTAATCCTTCTTCAATATTTTAAAGGGCATTTTGGAAGATCTTTTCGGAATATATATTAAACAATAGTGGAGAAAGTACACAGCCCTGGCGAACTCCTCTTTTTATTGACATTTCTGCTGTCATAGGGTTGTCTATTTTAATCGACGCCATTTGATCCCAATATAGGTTTTTAATAAGGGCCACCGTGTTATGGTCTATCCATGTTGTGTTAGGGTTTCTATGAGTTTTGTGTGTTTCACTCGATCAAACGCTTTTTCGTAGTCGATAAAACAGAGAAATACGTCTTTTCGTTGATTTCGGCATTTTTGTAGTAATATCTGAAGGCCAAATATTGCCTTCCTCGTACCAAGATGACGAAATCCAAATTGATTGTCGCTCAGATTTCTTTCGCATTCTCTGTATATACGTTGATGTACAATTTTGAGTAAAATTTTCAGCAAATGGATCATCAGGCTAATTAATGTGAACTGTGGAAATTACTAAAAGAAATTGGTTTTTGGTACAAAAATCAAAGAAAAAAACCTATATTGAACGATACAGAAAAGATTGTTTGTTGGCGAAGGCTATACTGGGACCGATTAAAAGATTTAGGTTAGAAGGAAGATGCATTTATTATTTAGGTGAAACCTGGCTAAATAAAAAACATACGCTTTCAAAAGTATGAGTAGATAAAAATATTAAAAGCTTTTAACCAGCCTTTGTAGAAGAATATTCTACTGATTTATGCTCCTGCAGGAAAGGGTCGAATATTAATTACACACATTGATACTATAGCACACATTGTTTTGTGGAGAATGGTTTATTTGAGTTCGTTTTAAAATCCACTAAAGATTACCACGAAAAAATGAACTCGGATGTTTTTGAGGATTACTTTTTTCAAATATTGAATTTTTTGTAAAATGATCGTGTTACTGTTTTCGATTACGCCAGCTATCACTCAAAATGAGTGGAAAAGTTACCGGCGGTCTCATAGTAAATAGTATAATATATTTGATTGGCTCCAACGCAAGACAATATGATCAGACTATGCTTAAACTGGAATTATTACGAATTGCAAGGCAACATAAATAGTACTATCAAATATACGGAATTAACGAAATGACGACAACAGAAATAACGGTATTGCGTTTTTCACCCTATCATTGTTAACTAAATCCAATAGAGTTAATATGGTCTCAAGCAAAAAGTAAAGTGGCCAGACCAAATACAACTTTTAAATTCAAGGATGCCAAAGAACTTTTATTAATTTCCATAAAAAAAAAACATTATGAGAATTGATAATAACATTGAAGAACAATCTATAATTATTCCAATCGGGCCGGACAAAGCATTTGACACAGAAGAAGAGGAAAAAAATGAAAATCCATAATTTATAAGTAAATCTGTAAGTTTTTAATCTGCGTATCTTCGAATTCTTTAATTAATCTTTGTAGGTCATCTTCATTTTCGGCTGTTATTATGGCGTCGTCGGCGTAGCATATTATCCTTATTTCCTTTTCTTCCATTCTATATCCTCTTCTTTTTTTAACTTTCTTTATGATTTCATCCATTATCAGATTAAATATTAATGGGCTCAGCGAATCTCCTTGTCTG